>NC_134826.1:88485137-88785137 GCF_004210375.1 Tachypleus tridentatus | reverse complement strand
ACTACGCTAACTGGGCAGTTTATAGGCCTGGACTAGCCAAATTCACGCCAGAAAACATCAACCCACACCTATGTACCCATTTAATCTATGCTTTCGCTGGCTTTGGCAAGGATTATGAATTGAAGCCTTCTGACTGGTACAACGATATTGAGCAAGGTAAAGGAGATTACTGAACATTAATTTTATTTACATACATTTCTGTACTTTTCTTAATTACCTCAAGCTTATTAAACAGTGTTGCATGTTTCTGTTTCTTCAAGTACATAAATATCAACTATTTTCTTTAAATGCACATCTTTAGGCCAGGTGAAAAAAGAAGAACGTGTTTAGTATCCCGAGTTTTCGAAAAGGAGGGAGGAGGCCATTTTCCTTTCATTGATCTCTTTAAAATAAAGTTTGCACCCTTTGGTTCATGGCTGTTGCTTGTTTTCAAAGGGTCCACATCAAACAGAAGTCTTTGATTCGCCTTCTTATCAACATTATACAGAATTTATGACAGATAAAGAAAACGGACAAAATGAATCAACTGAATTATTATTATTATTATGAAGTCTTCTTTGTTTATTTGTATGAACAAAAAACAAAACAATAATTCAAAAAAGGATACAATGTTGCCAAAAAGTGTGGGGGCGGCTGCAAAAAAGAAAACTGGTGGGAACGCTAAAGAAGTATTTTGTTTATATATATATAAAGCCAAGTGTTTATCACGTATCACGTTCGATTTCTCCGTATTTCGTTACACGAGTCTAATTCCACGTTTTTGTCAGTAATTCTTCCTCTTTTTAATTACCCCTTCCCATTTTAGTAGAATTTAATCGCCAATAGGTGTGACTAGTTCGTAAATAAAAGTCTGTGAAGTAGGGAGTTCCTAGTCTAATACAAGCATAATATTATACGTATGATATCACATCATTATGATGTAAAGCTAGGCAGGATCCGAATAGGAAAACCAGGATGAACTTCCATGATCAAAGACACCGAAATGCATGCGAACCCTATGAACGTTTGTGAAAAACAAATACAAAATCAGCAAAATTCTATGCTTGGGAATTATTCCGAAATATTCTCAGTTAAAACAGACTAAAGTTGACAACTATCTATAGGGAATATGGCTAGTTTTCTTCAGAAGTAGGGCAGGTTTGTGTATAATCATCAAATGTTTTAATCTTTCATCTTAAGGCACCAAGATGTAACATGTTTACAGCTCTGCCTGCTGCACAGTTGCACATGTAGGCCTAACGTTCATTCAAGTTGTTATATTAAGTAAACACTATTATGTGTATGATGTTACGTTAGGGACATAAGCAAACTACATTTTCAGATATAGTTATAATTATTACCCGTAACGAAACCTTTCTAATCTTTTGAAAACTTTTGTAAAAATTCTCATAATAATAATAATAGAAACAGGATATAAAGTTGAATAACAATAATAAAAAGAAATCAAACTTCAGTACTTTTGGTGGAAAATTTTCGCAATATCGGTCTGTTCGCGCTCTGCCTTTTTTCTAGTTCGGAGCGTTGGTAAGCTTAAGTTTGAGAATTCACTTAATTCGTGTAACTGGCGTTCATTTTTCTTCGTTTTTTCCCACTGTCAAATAGATTTAATTTAAATGTTAATTTAACCTTATTGATTTATTTTATTTTACTTTTGTTGCAGTATTTATGAATATTATCCTAATATTTGTATTTAAAACCTAAACAAAGTTCTATCCTAGAACTGTAATATGGGTCATTACATGAACTGGGAAAAGTTCTTTTTTCTGGGTGAGTTGGCATGTAATGACCCATTTGCATTAACGTTGGGCAGAGTGTTATCAGCACAACAAACGAATTCTCACAGCTTTCGTTTGGGGCCTGCAGGCGAGAAAAATTATTTTTAGTTTGACCTTTGGTAACTTCAAACACATAAATTGTCGTCTAATATACAAATTTTTCAACGAATAAACTAATTTTGATTTACAGATATTAGAAACCCGTTCTGTTATTGACATTAGCACTAGTAGTGCTAATCGTTGTTGATAGTTTTACTAGCTCTCTGCTGTTGTTAGGATTATTTTCTGGTTTATCTTTTCATTGACTCTTCAAAGATTCTTCTACATACTGTATTATAGACGTTTGATATTATTTTGAGTAAAGATGATCAGAGTAAGTTTTTAGAATTTAAACGTAAAACAGCTTATATGGGTATGCTCAATTCACCTGTCCAAAACGTCTCTTGGAGGTTGTTTTCCAATACGCGATTTGAGTGAACTGGGATAAAAAGTGACGTTTCTAGTATAGCGGAAACTGATTTTTGTTGTAGTTGTTCGAATACGAGTTTCTAGATGGTTCGTAGCAAAGTTATGATGCGATAGTACAATAACGTTTGTTTAGTAAGTATAATAATTATCATGCGATCAACATTGTAGTAAATAACAAGAAAAAAGTAGAAAATGTTTGCAGAACGTTATATGCATTTGTGCAAAGTATTTTAAAAACATGTTCCATTGGTACAGTTACTCTGCCATCTTGATGACGTCACTGTTCCTATTTTTGCTACTCGTTGTTCATGTCAATGAATCGACGGGCCGGCATGGCCAGGTGGTTAAGGCACTCGACTCGTAATCAGAGGGTCGCGGATTCGAATCCCTGTCGCACCAAATATGCTCGCCTTTTCAGCCGTGGGGGCGTTATAATGTGACGGTCAATCTCACTATTCGTTGGTAAAAGAGTAGCCCAAGAGTTGGCGGTGGGTGTTGATGTCCAGCTAGCTTACACTGTTAAATTAGTGACGGCTAGCGCAGATAGCCCTCGTGTAGCTTTGCGCGAAATTCAAAAACAGTGAATCGATCGTGTCCCAAGATACACCGTGGGATCAAAGGAAATTAATTCCACGTGTACATAAATATGAATCCTGTCGAGTGCAAGAATTGTTTTAATTTGATTTTATTTATTATATAAAACGGATAGTAAAGTTTCCGGATTCATTAAGGTGCAACTAACTCTTAAGTTTTACGAAATCGAATAATATTGTATGTAAAACATGCCATGAAATTGTTTTTTTTTAAACAATTAAGCACAATGTTACACAGTGGGCTATTTATGCTATGCTTGTTGCAGGAATAAAATTCGAATTTTAGCGTTATAATATCTCAAACATACCGCTGAATAACCAGAGAATGTAAATCTAAATAAAAGTAATACTTTTCCATGAACTTTGTCTACATTTTCCTTTCCTTAAAATTTTGTTTCGAAATTTTGTTCTATTTTTGGGAAACTGTAAAACCTTCCACATGTCTTAATTGTTTGCACTTTTAAAATATTACCTTTGGCTTTAAAAATAGTATATTTGTAAAATCGTCTAATCAATCTTGTGATAGTTATTTTAGTTTTATGTCATTTTGCCAAAATATACTTAACTTTAAAGAGCAGTACCTGATTCTCAAGTTCCATTAAAAAAAAAGTTTTAAGCTATGGGTAAAAAAATATAATCACATTTTAAAAATAATTAAATAATCACTGTTGTGACGTGTTTTATCAATGGATGGGTTATTCTGGATTATCTGGTAAATTAATGCCAGGCCCATTCCATAATGGTGACAAGTTAATTTCATCTATAACCTTCCTGCTGTCTATGTTCACTTTAACGCAGGTTGTAATCCTAAATTTACGAAAATTCCTCGCTTATATGGCTGTACCAATACATAACTTCAAATACATGTAAACTTTCGCAGTTAATCAACCGAATAACCGAAAATATCCGATAATTAATATTATTGTTTGTTTGTTTGTCTTTGAATTTTGCGCAAAGTTACACGAGGGCTATCTGCGCTATCCGTCCCTAATTTAGCAGTGTAAGCCAGCAGGTCATCACCAGCCACCGCCAACTCTTGGGCTACTCTTTTACCAACGAATAGTGGGATTGATCGTAACATTATAACCCCCCACGGCTGAAAGGTGCGACGGGGATTCGAACCTGTAACCTTCAGATTACGAGCCGAACGCCTTAACCAACCTGGCCATGCCGGGCCAATTACTATTAATCTTAAATCATTCACTAAATATTCCATTGTACTAACTGCTTTCTCGTATTCATGACATATATGCGTGTCTGTATATTAGTTTGTTTCTCGATTATTACCTTATCACCACGATTTGCGGCGCCTTTTGCAAAAATAACTAAATTATAACAATGAAAATACAGCTTTTAACAATAATTTGTAATTATACACTTATGTTAATGGGAATGATTTATCACCCTCTATCGCACTGCGAATATAATAATTGGTTTATCTGTATCTAAACAAATCAATGATGTCGAGAAAACCCACTTGTCAAGAAATATATATGCAAAAACGGCTCGTTTGGGTTGAGAAAATATTTTACGTGGAAGAGCGAACTTTAAAGTGTTTGTGAAATTGTGTTGGCTTTTTTCATTTTTAGTAGTAATTTGTTTAGTTGCGTCTCGTGTGTCTTTGTTGGATTTGTGTGTATTGGTTTAAATTTGTTCGTGTCTGATAGGATGTTCTTCATTTTTTGGATGTATTCATTTGTGTTCATTATGACTATAGCGTTTCCTTTATCTGCATTTATAACTTTTATGTTTTTGTCTTGTTTTAGGTTTTTAATGGAATTAATGTCTCTTTTTGTAAGATTGTTTTTTAGCTTTCTGTTTTGTGAAATTATGTTGATGGTTTTGTGAGAAAATTCTTTTACGTAAAATATTTTCTCAACTCAAACGAGCCGTTTTTGCATATATATGTATCTAAACAAAAATCACTTTTAAGAAATATGCTTGGTATAAATACAGGTGCTTTTGTGATATGGTATGTAATTATTATAGAAGAGCAGTTATGAAATGGAATTACTAAAAACATGCATTTTGTTACAAATATTACTGTTGAAAGGCATGGCCAAGCGCGTAAGGGTCGTAATCTGAGGGTCGCGGGTTCGCGCTAAACATGCTCGCCCTCCCAGCCGTGGGGGTGTATAATGTTACGGTTAATCCCACTATTCGTTGGTAAAAGAGTAGCCCAAGAATTGGCGGTGGGCGGTGATGACTATCTGCCTTCCCTCTAGTTTTTTACACTGCTAAATTTGGGACGGCTAGCACAGATAGCCCTTGAGTAGCTTTGTGCGAAATTCCAAAACAAACAAACAATACTTTTGAAAATTATTTTTAAAAAAGTTTACTGAAAGGTGCAAGGCTTGTGTGTTGATATAACAAATGTATAAGTCGAGAAGCCTAAACATTAAAATGCCAGAAAAGTTTGGAAAAGTTAAATAATTTATTTTATACTTTTTGGCCTTTCAACTATAATCGCTATTAGAAAATCTTTAGCTACTGAACAGATGTGTATATCTTATGCCATACCAGCCGTTTTTACAGATGTATATATTATTGCCTAAATCACTGTAGATCATAATTACAAACATGCTCAGTTCTCATTATCACTATTAGATGGCGCTTGATAGCTATGGTATTAGTATTCGAAAGCCATTTCTGGCCCAATTTGTTTCGTTTTAATGGAAACTCGAATGATTGAGCATTCTCAAACTCGGTAGGATCAACTTGCGAGACAAAGTAGTGATCGAAGACTGGTGAAAATTTACACGACTGGACTATTCGGGTTAAGTAACGTGAAAAAATCGGTTAGTTGTAAACAACATTAGTTTGAAATGATGGTTTATACTATCTCGGTCTTCAGATTCAAATTAATTTCAACTAAAATTGTTTATTCAAAATACGTACAATATCTTATACAGGTATGGGTAGTTTTTCGATATAAATATATTTTTAAATTTTGTTTTTTCTTTTGGTTGATGTTTGAAAATTCACTAGTAGTTTATTGGGTTTTTTTCCTCTTTCTAAAATACCAACGCAAAACGTTGAATTACAAAGAAAAAGTACAAATACGTTAAAAAAATCACATATTGCAAATTCAAGCGCTGTAATATGTTTATTTTTGAGGGGTGTACGCACTTATTTATTGGAGGTGATTGATAGTAGAAAATATAATCGAAATAATTATCTCGTTTTCACTGGCACTGGTTATTATTATAACTAATGCGAAATAAATATTTACGCCTGGTCCACTTATTTTTATTGTGTTTAATTTTAATTTTATTATATTATTTTCTTTTATATTTGACAAATTTGTATATCACTTTGAAATGTGAAACGGGGAGTGGGAAAGATTACCTAAATTGGACAGGCAAGGCTCTGACCCAGACACAAATCTTTGTTTTAATTTGAATACGAAACGTTTTATGTAATTTTAATTCGTACAAATATGTTTTGAAATAGGTGTAGTGTAGTTGGTATAGGAATTACTCGAACACTATTTAAAGAAATTTAAAAACTGGGCTTCGATTGGCAGAATACATACAACCCATTGTGCAAGAAGAAACGTAATTAGGTTTCGAGAGCTATGCAATGTATGAAAATATTTTAAAATCTGAAATGTACACTAGTTTTAGTTACGACAAACAATTTGTTCTTATAATGATATTTCAAAGTTTATTTTCTGTTGTGTGATATAACATAACACTTCAGTCAATATATGTTTTCTTTTTTATGTAAATTCCATACATAAAGACGAATTATAGGATTTCACTTTTGAAATTTAGGTAATTACAGGAAATTCGTGGGTATGAAGAAGTATAATCGAGACCTAAAGACAATGATTGCTATTGGAGGTTGGAATGAAGGATCGAAAAGGTATTGGCCAATCCGTTGTGGTTTTTTAAAATATTTTTTACAACTGAACACAAAATAAATAGAATTAAATCGATCATGGTTTTAAAAATACTATATTTTAAGGCCATGATTGCTATTGGGTGCTGGATTTTGTTAACCGTAAAGCTACACAATTGGTATCGAGACTTGGCTTTCAACATTTTTAGCCCTCAGACTTACCGTTTATCCTATGGTAAACTGGAATGAAGAATATCTAAAAGGTATTATCCAATTAATAGTTTTATTTTGTTTTGTTTTATTTTAACATATAAATAAATGAAAGCTATAAGTCGATTTTTTTCATATCTGTCATACAGTTTTTTAGGTTATTATTGATTTAAATTTAATAATAAATACTTTTCATTTCCAAACTCAGGCTTCCTTCCTAATCGTTTTCGTCTTGGAAATGTGTTGGTTGATGAACAGAATTATTATTTTTGCCTTAATATGTTGCTTCTCCAAATTTACTTCCCAAGTCTTGAGGCTTGTGACGCTAAAAATCATATTTCAATATCCACGGTGGGCAGAGCACGGATAGTTTTTTTATTAATAAAAGTTATGGTCATTGGAAATTGAGATATTGAGGTTTGTGATTCCAGGTTTTCTAATCCACCCAGTATGTTTGGGTGCATTTTAAATCTGAATTAGATAAAGTTGATATCTGTATTCCCAGGTTTTCTAAGCTGGTAGCAGACTCGTCACTGCGAGGAAAGTTTATACAAAGTACCATACGCTTCTTGAGACAAAATAGGTTTAATGGCCTGGAATTGGATTGGGAGTATCCTGGTTCGAGAGCTGGTAGCAGCCATGATGATCGCAAAGGTTACGCTCTTTTAATTAAGGTTCGTGATATATTATTTTATAAGCTAGGAAGTTAACGATGGAAAGACTGTTTTCTTTAATTTCAACCTTCTTTTGCACTTAGTGCTAGGTTTGCGCACAATTAAGATAAACGACTACATGGGACGTCACACTGACAAACCCAAAATAACATTTCACAATACAATATCTAGTCTTTGTTTTTATTTCTCTAAAAAATTATAATTATGTAATGTTTAGTTGCTTTAAATAATAGTCAGACATTCAATTTGAGCCTCAATTTTAAAAGAAATATTTAAAGGGACTATATATCTATATATGTTAAAAGTTTTTCAAAGATGAAATTGAAAAGCGGTAACGTCTGTTTTGGACTGCAGTTTTTATCTGTTCAGGTCTCATCAACACAGCTAAAAAATTGTCATAATATTATTCACGTAACTAAATTAATGTTTGTTATTATATGGGGAAGTAAACCTCACTGAAAAATCTTCAGAAAAACTGATGATAAATACGTCATTGCTTGGGGGTTGTGGCGTTCTCCTGTAATCCAGCTATTTGGAGGCCGGACTTGGTGGACGGTTTGAGGTTGGGAGTTCTGCTGTATACTGACCTATGTTGATCGGGCGTCCGCACTAAGCTCGACGTCGAGATGGTGATCTTCGGAGAGCCGAGGGTCACCGGGTTGACTAATGAGGAGCGAACCAGCCTAGGGCGAAAACGCAGTAGGCAAAAGTTCCCGCGTCGTGCAGTCGTGAGATCGCGCCTGTGAATAGGCAGTATGGAGTAGTCCATCCGACATAGTCGGACTCAATTCCCTTTTGCTATGGGCCCGGCATGGCCAAGCGTGTTAAGGCGTTCAACCCGTAATCCGAGGGTTGCGGGTTCGAATCCCGGTCGCACCAAACATGTTCGCCCTTCCAGCCGTCGGGGCGTTATAATGTTACGACCAATCCCACTATTCGTTGGTAAAAGAGTATCCCAAGAGTTGGCGGTGGGTGGTGATGACTAGCTGCCTTCCCTCTAGTCTTACAGTACTAAATTAAGGACGGCTAGCGCAGATAGCCCTCGAGTAGTTTTGCGCGAAATTCAAAACAAACAAACAATATGTCATTATCGAAACACAGAGACGGACGTCTTTCATAACATGTGAAAGTATACAAGTTCCAGAAGACGAAAGAATCAAACAAAATCATAATGTAAATAAAATGAGTACGATTTGAAAGCAATACGACTAAGAGGTTAAAACGTGTACCACTAAGTACCCTAAGTTGTACCCCAGAAGATTTTTTTTTTTTTGTTTATCATTTTTAGAAATAAACAGGTTTACGATGTTGGTAAAGTTAAATATATTCTACCTTCTTTGGCGCTGATTAATATTTTTAAAATGTTTTCTTATATATTTCAGTAATTATGATTTAGGATAGGGAAGGTAGCGCTTCTTAGTGTCCTGTCCAATTGTTTTAGTTTAGAATATTGATACATCATCTACAGTCAACTGACATCTGGTCTTCGCGAAATCTTGTTGAGTTATGAACCACTGAGTGATTCAAAGCACATAGGTCCACATTTTTACTCTGTGGCGCCGTCTACTGTGTAACTACAGCTCATCACTGAATCTTTTAGCCGCGGCATAGTAGTTCATAAAATGGCCGAGTGTTTTTTGTTGTTGTTTTTTTTAAGTGCAAATTTTTAGCTCATAGCTCCATCACCTCTTACCGATTTTAAATCTAATTACAGTTTTGGGCTCAGAAGGTCCTACCCTTTCTGTTGACGTATTTGACCACGCCTAAGGTCTTTTGAACTAATTTAGTCTAATCCTGCCTTAAATAATTTCAATTTGAGGGTAAGTTCGTAGAGGTCCTGACGAGTAATAAAATAAAATCAGGTATACGCACGCCCCCCACACTTGTTATTGCTGGCGCAGAAAAATATAGCCAATAAAAAGGAAGAGAAACGTCTTGATTAATTTACCCTAATCCAATCTAAAAGAACTTCAATTGCTGTGGCTATTGAGGATTCTCATATGTTTTTAATCAAATTACATTCTAGCACAACAGACGACAAAAACAAGGAATGAAACAAACATGACTTCGTTATTTTGTCTGTAGAGGGCCAAATCCAATACTTTAAACTGTTTTTAATTTTTCAGGTATTTTTAGTAAAACTTTAATAAGACAGAATTAATAGATACAAACTGTGTAAAGTTTTATTACAGACACCTAATAACTTCTACATATTTTGGGGGTCGCATACCAACCATTTGGAAGAAAACGGTAAAGATCACACTCTGCGAAGCTGTTTATAAATCTTTCCAACTTTTTGCACGATAAAAAACCATTACTGGTACTGCCACCTATTTATCTTTCTTTTAATATACATTTCCAAAAATAAATTTCTGTAGACCCTGAACCCTATTCTCTTTCAGATTGACGTGGTTTGGTTTGTTTTGAATTTCGCACAAAGCTACACGAGGGCTATCTTTGCTAGCCGCCCCTAATTTAGTAGTGTAAGACTGGACGGAAGGCAGCTAGTCATCACCACCCACCGCCAATTTTTGGGCTACTCTTTTACCAACGAATAGTAGGGTTGACCGTCACATTATAACGCCACCACGGCTGAAAGGGCGAACATGTTTGGTGTGATAGATTGACGTGTAAATCATAAATAGTTTTTAGTGGTTGTATTTGTTTAGTTCGTAAATATATTTCATCAATTTCATATATTCCATGTCTAACACTGTTGGAAAAAGATCGTTGTTTGCTATATGTTCAGTTAACACCAAAAGACAAATAGGTGGCAGCACCAGTAATGTTAATTGCATTATCCATCATTGTTATTGACTTTGTATTATCCAAAAAGTTGGAAATATGTATAAACAGTATAACTGGGGGGTTTTTGCTGCTTTTTTTCTTCTTCTTTTCCCTAGTCAATAACCCATAAAACTATGTAGAAGTTATTAGGTAAGGCCTAATAACATATTGTCAACATATTGTGTAAATTCTAACGTTCTATTAAGTACTTTAACAGAAGGTTGGTCCAGTTTGGTTTTAATTCTTGATTAATTACTCATGAGATCCGTTTTTCTACAGTTGGATAAAGCATAAAAGAAAACATAGTCAAGATAATAAGCGATAGTAGCACAGTCTGCGGACTTACGAGGTCTGTTCCAAGTTTGACTGTGTGGGTATTTGGGTATTGATGTTGTTAAATACCCAGGAGGGTCAGGTACATTTGACCTCTTCCTCCCTCCCGAACGATTATAGCGTCTGTCTTTAGGGTTTTTTGTGTTTTTTTTAAGCTTTGGGCCAGAGTAAAAGTATAACATCATACTCAGGTCCATTTCAGGGCTCAGCCCATGCATGGACGAACAAGAAGTTTTTTGTTGTTTTTTTCATTTAATTTTTTTTTGTATTTTCATATATATATATTTTTTTGTATTTTTCTCCTTTTTCTCGATTGAGAGAATGCTACTACTACTTGTAGTAACACAAACACTCACACAGAAAAGAAAGTAATAATAATTATTATTATTCAATACTTGAATAATAATTCAAAAAGAGAAATAAAAAAAAAAAAATAATAATGATTAAAAAAGAAAATAATAATTATAAAAATAAAAAGAAACAAGGACTAAGTGTCTAGTGCATAGTGGCCAACTTGTGTTACATTTCTTAAATATATGTTAAAAGGGGAGAGGTATTTAGGACCATTTACATCATGTACGTGATATCTGTCGAGATCACACATTAAGTCATTTTTATGCCAATTCTTATTGAAATATTTTAGAGAATTATGCAAGAGTCTTTCAGCTATTGTATCTATGTTTGCATACTTGTGCATGAATGTGGTTGAGGTGCTACGTGGTACTTTGTATGCTGAAGTTAGTACAGAATTTTGTATACGTTGAAGTTTCTGTACATGTGTGGGTGCTATGTTAATCCAGGCAGGTGATGCATATTCTATTGTTGGTCTAATGTACGTTTTGTAGATTTTAAGTATGTTGTCTGGTGATGTTCCTTGGATTTTACCTGAAAGACTTCTTGCATAGTTTGCTCTTTCCAGATTCGTATCAGTACATTTTTAATATGTGGTAGCCACGTTAATTTTGAGTCATAGGTTAAACCTAGAAATTTAGCAGAAGTAGCAGTCAGTAAAAGTGATCCATTCATATAGAGTTTTGGTGGATCTTTTTTCAGCTTATTCAGTCTGCTGAATACTATGACTTGGGTTTTTGGAATATTAATTTTGATTCTGTATTTCTGGCAGTATTCTTTGATGTTATTTAGGACTGGTTGTAGGTTCGTTGCTGCTATTGACGGAGTGGGGGCACTTTTCCAGACTGCTACATCGTCAGCGAACTGTGATGCATAACCTAAATTTAGGTCCGACAGAGGCATATTACTCACGTACATGATAAATAATATAGGGCTAACAACCCCTCCTGCGGGACTCCTGCTTCGGGTGAAAAGGACCCTGAGTGGGCCCCATTTACATTTACTTTACACATTCTGTTATCCAGGAAGTTGGACAGCCAGCGAATAGTTTCCTGGGGTAATGCCATTTCAAGCAATCTATGTCGTAAGCCGTTATGCCACACTGTGTCAAATGCTTTCTCAATGTCGAGAAAGCAAGCTACAGTGCATTCTTTTTTGTTGAAGCAGTCGGTAATTGATTCTGTAAGTCGAATCAGGTGGTCCGTAGTTTGGCGGTTTTTTCGAAATCCGTTTTGAATTTCTGGTAATTTTGAATTTTCTTCTAAGTAAACTGACAGACGATTACTAATTATCCTCTCTAATACTTTGCCAATACAACTGGTTAAGCTAATCGGGCGGTAGTTGTTTGGTTTATTCGCTGGCTTTCCTTCTTTCTGGAACATTAATATTATTGCTTCCTTCCAAGAAACGGGGATATATCCAGCTGATAGTGAGAGATTAAATAAGGCTGTTAGGTGTTCATATAATCTCTGAGTGGCTTGTTTTAGGAGGATAGCTTGAATACCATCTTCTCCAGGGGCTTTGTTTTTTGTGTTGTTAATAGCAGTTACGACTTCTGTTACAGTGATATGTTTTACCAGTTGATGAGTGCTCCAGTCTTTTGTTTTTTCTTGGTGTGTACTAGTGTTGACTGGAAATTTAGGTGTAAAAATGCTTCTGTTTTGATCAATATAGTTTGTGACTGTATTATAAAAGTATTTGTTCATGTCTGGTTCATGATGTGTTTTGAACGTGTTTTCTAGGTGTTTTTTAAATATCTCGGCTTTTTCTGTGTCAGTGTATGCTGTTTCTCCATCCAGTTCCAGTGGTGGATATACTGTGTTTGTTGTTCCTGTGTTTGTAAATCTTTTCAAATGTGTCCAGAATTGTTTAGGATCAGTTTTGTGATTTAGATCGGAACAGAAGGTGTCCCAGTTTTCTTGTTTCTGTTGTCTGATTAAGTTTCGTATTTTATTCCTTATTGTGTTTATCTGAGTTTTAAGTGTGGGGTTGCGATTTTGAATGTACTGTCTGCGGAGTATACGTCTGTTTTTAATTAAGTGTATTATATCTTTATGTGATTGCCATGAATGAGTTGTTGTGAAGTGTTTTTGTTTCGGTATCGAACTGTTGGCTGCATGTTTTAGACACTCAGAGATGATATGACAGTATGCATCTGTATCTGATGCGTCCGCGGCAATATGTAGTACTTCTGGAGGTAAGGTTTCATTTAATATAGTTTGGAAAACTGGCCAATTAGCTTTTTTGTAGTTCAGTTTGTCTCTCACTATGATTTTATTTAAGTGGGGGGTGAGATTGAAGATACACCAAACTGGGAGGTGGTCACTATCTATATCGTGACCAACATGAAAATTTACGAATTTGCGACTCATATTTGACGAACACAGGCATAGGTCCAGTATTTCACTGGTGCCGTGTGCGTACGAGATATGTGTCGGTGTTGCATCGTTTAATAACGTCATGTTTGATTCGTCCAGAAATTGATAAAGTAAGTTGCCATTTGCGTTTGAACAATGACAGTTGAATGCTATATGTTTACTGTTTAGGTCGCCGATAATAATAAGATTACAGTTGCTATTATACAATATATTCAATAGATTTACATCTAACACTGTACTAGGCGAGCAGTAGATGCCCGCCACAGTAACGTCTGTCTGATTTTGCGTTTTACATTAATAACTATAGATTCATTACTGGAAGGGATAGTAAGTTCCTGAACTATAAGTTCAGTCTTATACAATAATAAAAGACCTCTGTTTGGATCTCTATTATCCTTCCTGTCATGTCTAATAGTAGAGTAGCCGTTTAATTTAAATCTATGGTAGTTATATAGAAGAGTTTCACTAATTATAATTACATCAGGTTTTATGTAGTTTGTTGTATCTTCAATCTCATGTTTCTTGGAAGCAAGAGCACCCTGGATATTGATGTGTAAAACTGTGAAGTTATCCATGTTTAGTAGAGTTTATGATGGAGGTTAAAATTTGCGGCAAGAACTTGTGTATGTTTTCAATATGATTTTAACAATTATGTCTGTGAGACTGTTGGTGTTTGTGGGATTTGTATATTCTGCCATTATTTCCGAGAAAGTGGAAGTTATGGCAGATGTCAGTGTTGTTTCAATTGTTGTTGGTTGTGTATTTTGTGGTGGTTTTGGTATTTCCTCTTCACTTGGTAATGGTTTTTCCTGTCGGGGTGATGAATTTTTAACCACTGCAGCGTATGTGTTTGTCTGTGTAGTTGTACTTTGTGGTGCTGGAGTGGTAGGTGTGGGTTCCTTAATTGTTCGTGGTGGTAGCGGCTTGTTCATGTTGGGATTTTTAATTTCGTATAAGTGTGTTTTAATTGATTTATATTTCTGACAACCTTTATAGTTTGCAGTGTGTTCTTTCCCACAATTGCAGCATTTGGGTTTGGGGTTCTGTTTTGTACACTGTGTAATGTGGTGATTCTCCCCACAGCCCACACAACGCGCATTTGCTTGGCATGCTGCTGCTACATGTCCAAACCTTTGGCATTGGTAGCACTGTGTGACAACCACTGCTGGTGTTTTTGTTTGTTCTACTGTGTACTTTTGATACCACATAGTGATACCATTATTAATGAATTGTGTAATATCCTGACTGTTGTCTGTGACTACTTTGATTAGGTTTGTGGGTCTTTTAGTAATATTTGAAATTATACGCTCAACTGAAATGTGTTTTATGTTTTACTCTTCCTTAATGTCTTCTATGTCTATTGAATTATGTACACCTCGTATCACAAAAGATTTCGGTGTTGGTTTAGTTCCTGGTAGGTGTATTGTAATGCTTCCTGTTTTGAATGCGTCTGCAGGCCAAGCTTTTAGTAGACTGTTTAAGTCAGCGGGTTCCTGTCCTTGAACCAGAACACCGCCTCTGGGCAGACGCTTAATATTAGTAATCTTTGTATTAGGTTTGCACCTGTATATTTCTTTGGCCAATTGTGGTTGGTTGTAACTACCAGGAACTCCTTGGATTATAACTGCGTGCTTAGGTGATTTTGGGGCGAGTTGTGCATGTGTGTCTGTGGTGGTTGCTTTTTGTTTAATTTGTTTTTTCTGACTTCGAGTCTGCACAAGTGTGAAGCCTTCGTCGTCAGAAAGAACTTCGTCTTTGTCTGAACATGTTTGTTTTTGAATATCCAGGGTGGGGTTTGGGTTGCTAGAACTGCTAGTTTTTGGCATATTAAAGTCTATAACCGTAGTCTTAGGTACATTGTCTTCACATGCTGAAATCATAATATCTTTTACTAGTTTTCTTTTTTTTTCGAGTCCTTACAGTATTTTCTTTAACCGGCGTTAACTTTGCTTTTAGTTCTTTTTCGGCTATGAACATTAAAGATTTTAATTTTAAGTTATCATTATCTGTTTGGCCACAGTCACTAGACTTACTTTTTGTCCCTGAAACAGACGGGCTTGCTCCCTCAGTCTCAGACGCTACATCGCTTTCCCTGGTCTCCGACTCCCCGACCGGCATGTCGCCTCGTTGTTTAGCGAAGGGGTATTTCCTGTCTTGGGCTAATTCAAATGGTAATAAGGTCTTCTGTCTACTGGCGTAAAACTCGAAGTGAAAAGTAAAAACAACATATGAAGCAAAATATAACACGTAGAAATCTAGAGCCTTTCAGAGCTATGTCCTTCCTTTACCCTGTCCAAGCGCTTACGAGGTCTGTTCAAACAATACGCGGACTGTTTGAATTGCGCGGCTCCAGTTGGTTCCAGTGGAATCCGCTTGGTGTCGCTAGGTTCGCACAGATCAGCTGATTACGATGCCATTTCTCGATTGCAGATATCTTCATTTGTGTATTAGCTACGCGGTTTTAAGTGAAGTGCGATTTTTTCGTTTGGCGGATTTCAGAATGAATGACCTGAAGGAGCAACGACTTGCTGTGAAATTTTGTGTTAAACTTGGAAAATCTGCGACTGAAACTTTTGCTATGCTTAACACGGCTTACGGTGATATTGCTATGAAGCGTACGGCATGTTTCAAGTGGCATGAACGTTTTAAGGATGGTCGACAGTCCATTGAAGATTATGAGCGTCCTGGACGTCCTTCCCCGTCAACTGACGACCCACACGTCGACAAAATCAACACCCTGGTGCGGGCAAATCGACGTCTGACTGTTAGGGAGCTTGCTGAAGAGTTTTGGATATCAGTTGGATCTTGTTACGAGATTTTGACCGAAAAATTGAAGATGCACCGCGTTGCTGCGAAATTTGTGCCTCAGAACTCGTGCGTTTTTGGCCAAACACTCGATCACTGTTCTTCCCCACCCCCCTACTCACCTGACCTTGCTCCTTGCGATGTTTTCATGTTCCCCAAACTCAAAAGATCCTTGAAAGGAAGAAGATTTGAGACGATTCCCGAGATTAAGGCAAATGTGACGAAGGAGCTGGAGGACATTACAAAAGAAGCGTACCAGGACTGTTTCAACAAGTGGAAACACCGTTGGGATAAGTGTGTGCGTTGGGGAGGAGAGTACCTTGAAGGGGTCCCAGACCTGTAACTTCTAAATAAAGTACATTTTGTTTTATGACGTCAGTCCGCGTATTTTTTGAACAGCTCTCGTACACCACTAAAAAGCGGGTTTCAGTACCCGTGGTGAGTAGAGTACAGATAACCCATTGCGTAGCTTTGTGCTTAGCTTCAAACGAACAGGAATGTTACATTGTTAGATATACAGCTGTTCAACTTTGTAAGGCTCCCCTTTTCTCCGCCCACGTTTTGCATCTAAGTATTTTCACACACACATAACATAGATACATTTATACTAAAAATAAAATATATTACCCCTCATTGTGATGTTTTTTACCTTGAACAGGATAAATTAAAAAGACATTCTGGTATTGTTATTCTAGGAACTACGACAGGCTTTTGAAGAAGAGAGCGATTCACGTCAAAAGGAGAGACTAATTCTTTCAGTCGCAATGCCTGCTGGGAAGGACTACATTGATGATGGATACGACGTTCCAGAAATATCGAGGTAAATCCTGTAGTGTTATCTCCGTCTTTTTAAACACTCGATTTGTAGGAATGGTATCAACAAAGATTACTCTAGACTTACACACTTACAGTATATCACAAGTATAATGTGGGTTTATCACATTATAATGTGACTCTCAATCTCGCTGTTTATTGGTCAGAATAGCCCAAGAGTTGGCAATGGGTGATGGTAACTAGCTGCCTTGCCTCCAGTCTTTCACTGTTAAATTAGGAATGGTTAGTGCAAATATCCCTCATGTAGCTTTGTGCTAAATTTGGAAAATTAGCTTTAATACATAACTCTACTGAAACTTTTTTTTTTTTTTAAAGCACTGATCGTGTAAGGTTATGATTTTGATGGTTTATTGGATCACACAGGAATAAAGGTTAAAGAAAATACTGTCAAAACTGTAATTAATCCTACTAATTATTGTTAGCATCAGCTATTGTTAAATAGAAATGTACTGACTTTTTCTATAATTTTTTATACTATATGTCATAACAGACAAACACAGACAAACTATTTGGGCCTTTCCTGTAGTGAACAATATAAAATACAAATTATATCAATATACTCCTCTTATATAATCTTATATTTTGCCGGTAGGTACGTGGACTTCATGAATGTTTTCACCTACGACTATCACACCGCTTACGAAGGGGTTGTAAATCATCACGCCCCCCTTCATAAAACCCCCAACGTTGGCCGTTGGGACGAAAGAAAGAGATTAAATGTGGTAAGTTTACTGCTACACTGGTGGTAAAGAGCATTTTGATATTATGTGTACTTAAGCTCCATGATGTTTCGGTTGTATGTTAGGGTTACGTAAGCTTAATGTTACGGTTATATAAACTTCATGATGGGCCTTTCAGGGTTCTTCTGTAGACCTATGGTTATGTATTTTATGAGATATCACAATTTAAATATCCCATTTTAAGCTGCCACAAAGTATATATTTTCATAAATGGTTTTTAAATAGTATGGCTGACTTAAAACCTTTGCAAAATCATTACGTAAAACACGATGACTTCCTGAAAGTAACAAATATTAAGACCTTAGAGTGTTTTGTGTCCAACAGAACTGGACGATAAACTACTACCTGGAATTGGGTGCCCCTAGGCACAAGCTGATAGTAGGAGTTCCGACATACGGCAGATCATTTACCCTACTGGACCCAGCTGACAACGGAATCGAAGCCCCTGCAGACGGTCCAGGTGAAAAGGGTTCATTTACGAGGGAAAAAGGATACTTGGCATACAACGAGGTATGTGTATATTAGACCAGTTATATACAACCAATAAATCATGTGTTCGTCATGCACAAACCCACACAATGGGCTATTTGTGTTTTGCTCATCACGAGTTCCTACTCTCCCCCAACTCACACATACTTTTTTGTATTATAAGCCTTCAAACATACAACTGAGTCACTGAGAGCTAAATCGGTGTTAATGGACATTTCAGTTAATGTACCACAGTGACACAGTGGTATGTCTGCAGACTCACACTGCGAGAAACCGGGTTTCGATACTCGTGGTGGGTAAAGCACAGATAGCCCATTATGTAGCTTAGTGCTTAATTCCAAACAATCAATCATTTCAGTTAATTCTAGGTTAATACTTGAATTTAATAAAGCGCCTTGTTTGTGACTCAGCAGTAAGTCTGCGACCTTATGATGCAAAGAAAAACGGGTTTTGATACCCGCAGTGGATATAGCACAGATAACCTGTTGCGTAGCTTTGTGCTTAACTACAAACAATCAACCTATGTGATTCGACTCCAGCCAGTCTTGAGGTTCATAAACCGCTAGGTAAGTTTTAATACTGAAAGCATCAATAACGTGTGTGCTTTTAAGACGTCCTAGCATTCATGGACAAAGACTGAAATGTTATTTCGATCAGCTATATCAGTTGTACTTTAAGGAGTTTTATTATCCAGAGAAATAAAATCGTAACATTTTTATAAAGTATTTCGTTATCGTTATAACGTCTGTAATGACAATTAGTTGCTATATGTACATATCTCAAACTTATACATGTGGTTTTATTTGTTTAATAGCATGAGATACAGCCCAGAGGTGTAGAATCGGTCACGTACTTTTTATACTTATATACAAACTGTCATTATTAATGGCTTAACAAGTTTATTTTTTTATTTATTTTCAGATTTGTCAGGATATACTGAAAAACAATTGGGAAGTCCGACGCCCGTATCCAGACCTTTTGGGACCGTATTGCTACAAGGATAACCAATGGGTTGGATTTGATGATGAAGTGATGGTCATCAAAAAAGTAAGCTTTTTATATGGCTCGTTGTTCTCAAAATATGTGTGGCTATTCATATAATAAAACTAACTTTAATAAATATAGAGAGCACTCATATGTTTTATTTGTACATAGGCAGAATACATAAGAGGACAAGGTTTAGGGGGTGCTATGGTCTGGACATTGGATGATGATGATTTTCGAGGATTTTGCGGGGAAAAGAATCCTCTGGTGACGACCTTACGCATTGCTTTACTGACTGTGGTACATACAAAACTAGATGAAACCAGAAAGCAATTATTATCAGAAACAGAAGAATCCAACAAACATGCCCGACGTTTGCCTACATACTATCAGCTGAGAAACGATGATAGAACCATCATCCTGGATCCCATAGAGGTTATTCAGACACCCAAGCCTCCGACAACCCCTGATCCAGGTGTCGGTTTTGTTTGTAGAGACGAAGGCTTCTTTAAGAACCCTAAAAATTGTAAGAAATATTATTGGTGTTTGGAAAGCGGGTCAGCAGAGCTAGGTATTGTTCCTCACACTTTCACTTGTCCTGCTGATTTGTATTTCAACCCACTAAGGAACTCTTGTGATTATCGCCACAACGTCCATTGTGAAGAATCCACACCTAAACCAACAATCTTAAAACCCTTACAGCCAACCCGAAAATACTTCCGACGTAAGCGCCCACGACACCATTTCCGTTGGACCACCACAACAATAGAAGCTCCACAAACAGAGGTCTCAACTACCCATAACCTTGCTGACCTGGTAAGACTGGTGCAATCACTTCTAAGGAATCAACAGTTGACCAAACAAAACGCTACTAATGCATCAATAACGTTTGCTCCAACATTTAGAACCTTTCCAAAGTACATAATTCCTCGAAGGTCTCCAGGACTGGAACCCACAAGACAACTCTTAACCAGCACATCTTCATCAGTCCCAATGAAGAAAGCTGGAAGACATGAAATTCCACAATATCGACGTCCAGTACACATGTCAACAGTGGATCCTCCAGGAACTTCTAGCACTGAGCCAGTTCCTCAGTTAACCACTCAAGTTCCTTGGAGGCTACAATTTGAAGGTGGATCGGCTAATGAAAAATTATTTCAATATGTGGCACCCAAAAGAAAGAAATCTAAAGCTAAAGAAAATAAAGACGACTCTGTGTTGGACTATCGGGTCTGGGGAGGGCCACACGTTCCACTTATTCCAGCAGAACAAAAGGAAGTGGGATCCTTGTTTGTCTACCAAAATCATCAGAGAACCACAGCTTTAACAGCTAGGGAACTTCCTTCTAAAGCTAAAACCACTAATGATTTCAAACCTGGCGCTGTTGACAACCCTTTTCAATACAAGACCATTGAACGAGTGAATCCATCTACCATAACATCTAGAGAGATGCCGTTCAAAGATAACGAAACACCTCGCACATCTCATTTGCTGACTCGACATAGGGGTGGGGCAAGAACAAGGGTACGATTTCGGGTAAGGCCACGCACGAGAGAAAGTGAAGATGCCGTTTCATCTCGCATAAGCTCAGTGACTTTACCAAAGGATCAGGATTTGTCTGACTTTACAGCTGTCCAGCAAGCCAAACGTCGGCAGTTGCGGAGACGACCACATTGGATAACAACTACTCCAAAACCTAGAGGGCCTGGAGTGACCATAGCAGAGAGCATGAATGTCCAATGCATCCGTCAGGGGGTTCACCAACATCCAAAGAACTGTAGCCAGTTTATTGTGTGTGCTTTTGAGTTTGATGGAACTTTCAGAAATTATTATTTCCACAGCTGTCCACCAGATCAGATATTTGACGAAAAATTGGGCAGGTGTATGTTTGGTAATAAGAACACTTGCTTAATTACTATTTAGTCATTTAATGAGGTTCTGAAATATGAACTACAGATCTTCCTCACCTCCGATTTGTTTTTTTACGAATAATTTGATAACCTTTGGGTAAAATGAAATTAAATCAAAATTTGATTTTCTCGTTTTTATTTAAACTTTCAGTTTATCAAACCAACAAGCAAACTTTCAGTAAAAATGAAAACACAACAGTAAATATGTAATTGTTTCCTTACAAAAGAAATCTCATTAAAATAAGTCGAGATATAAATTTAAGCAGTGGATTAGAAAAACGATATTTTTATTTTGTTTTGTGTTTGTCGAAAATGATGTTTATGATACAATAAATGTAGGGGGTGGAACAGTAAAAATGTGGATACGATAAAGATGTCCGTCAGTTCTGTTTTTACATTTAATTAAAAAAGAATTGAAATATGTCTATGCATGTAATGGCCAATGAAACTCGACAAGCAGTGTCGCATAATAGTGTAAGTAAGATAACGAAATACAGGTACTGTGCCTCCATACTCATTCCGTCGGTGGCTTATGCTAATTTGTTCGTTTCTTAATATTTTTGCCCACGTGGAAAGTCTGAAGGGTTTATCACACCAAAAATCGAGTTTCGAAACTTGCGGTGGGCACGGTACAGACAGCCCATTCTCAAGCTTTGAGCTTATCAACAACAAACTATTATTTTTTATCGAAGTAAATTTCAGAAAAATAAACAGATTCCAGATAAGTGGCGTACATTTACCACAAGGTTTCAAAATTAACTGGTTCGAGTATCGACTAAATTTGTCCTCTGTATAAACATTATGAAAAACGTCGAAACGATATGCATATTGGTAACCTTAAACTATTATCCTGCGACACAAAGACCATAGTTACGTGGAAGACCTGACACAAACATCCTTAATAAACTATGGACAAGATGAGGTCCAATTTGCTGAAACAATTATGATATATTTTAAGCTACTAGTTTATAAACTTGTGATTTTCCAACTGGAATGTTTGATAGCTATGATATATGAGTATACGCTTTGACGTCCCATTTAAGCCTAACTCTAGTGTTAAACATTATGGAATATGTTTTATTTAAAGCAAGAGCGAAACACTGAAAAATGTGATTTTTATTTGATGACTTATGTGAAATATTTTGAAGCGACCTCTTGTAGCTTTAAGCTTTTCTTTTTTTGAGGAGAGGATTAGCAACAGTTACATGAACAAGTTTTGAGTGCCAAAGATGAGGGAGGGATCGTTGAATAAGACTATTTAATCACTACAGTAGGCTTACGCTCGTCGATTAACAGTTTCTACAGGTTTAAGGGGACGAAGGTACTATTCGTATATGGATGAAATCAAGTTTTCTACGAAAACCAAAATTAAAAAGATAAAATACTTGTTTTCACGCGAGGCTCTGGAAACAGAAAGAAAATTTAAATTAATTTTAACGGTTTATGGGTATGTTGCTACTGCGCTCTAGTGATTAAAGAAACGGAAAAGTTCAACTTAAAAAAATTGCAACATGATTGATCAAAGCCTTGACATTTAAAACGTTACTAGCCACCGAATGTTATATCTGTTTCTTACACACAGATTGTTAGGTTTAAACAGAAGAAACGGGGTGTATGACAAAGAATTATTTTTATTGGTAGGGTGTAATTAATGTGAGGTTTTCTAGTTTTTGCAACGAAGTCCAGTCTGCTTAAAGAAAGATTCTCAATCTATATCACTGCTTGTTAGTACAAGCATTTCTATGATTTTTATTAGGGTGGGGAAAGAAAGTTGGTCTTAGTAGTAGAGTTCTTCAATGGGGAGTGGGGTCTACCACCTTCGCCACCCTCTAACTGTTATCTTTTCACACACTGTAAATCATCATTACACCGTTTCATTACAATCTTTCACTAACCTGAAAATAATGGGTGAACCTGGTAGAAATAATTTTGTAGAATGGGTGTATATAATTACTCGCATAATTTTAACAAGTTTTATGTAACAACGTCACCCTACAACATAACGGGATCAAAAACCAGTTAAGAACACGTGCGAACAGAAAGACACTGAGTTATTAAAACTCTGTGAGTTTTGAATCAGTTAGTTTTATTAAAGACTACTGGTTTTTGTTATAAACAATATCCTAGAATGTTGAAATTATTTAAGTGAGACTGTTTTATTTTAATATATTTCAAGATCAAAGTGTAAAACGGTTTATGAAATTTATAAAGACAATTGTCACACACGTTAAAATAAAATAATTCGTACGTCCTGGAGAGAAACTGACTCACTTACATATATTACTTTTTTTCTGCCTTATTCTTTGTTTTACGAGAGCTGTTCAAAAAATACGCGGACTGACGTCATAAAACAAAATGTACTCTATTTAGAAGTTACAGGTCTGGGACCCCTTCAAAGTACTCTCCTCCCCAACGCACACACTTATCTTTCCACTTGTTGAAACAGTCCTGGTACGCTTCTTTTGTAATGTCTTCCAGCTCCTTCGTCGCATTTGCCTTAATCTCGGGAATCGTTTCAAATCTTCTTCGTTTCAAGGGTCTTTTGAGTTTGGGGAACAAGAAAAAATCGCAAGGAGCAAGGTCAGGTGAGTAGGGGGGTGGGGAAGAACAGTGATCGAGTGTTTGGCCAAAAACTCACGAGTTCTGAGGCACAAATTTCGCAGCAACGCGGTGCATCTTCAATTTTTCGGTCAATATCTTGTAACAAGATCCAACTGACATTTCACACTCTTCAGCAAGCTCCCTGACAGTCAGACGTCGATTTGCTCGCACCAGGGTGTTGATTTTGTCGACGTGTGGGTCGTCAGTTGACGTGGAAGGACGTCCAGGACGCTCATCATCTTCAATGGACTGTCGACCATCCTTAAAACGTTCATGCCACTTGAAACATGCCGTACGCTTCATAGTAACATCACCGTAAGCCGTGTTAAGCATAGCAAAAGTTTCAGTCGCAGATTTTCCAAGTTTAACACAAATTTTCACAGCAAGTCGTTGCTCCTTCAGGTCATCCATTTTGAAATCCGCCAAACGAAAAAATCGCACTTCACTTAAAACCGCGTAGCTAATACACAAATGAAGATATCTGCAATCGGGAAATGGCGTCGTAATCAGCTGATCTGTGCGAACCTAGCGACACCAAGCGGATTCCCCTGGAACCAACTGGAGCCGCGCAATTCAAACAGTCCGCGTATTTTTTGAACAGACCTCGTATGAATATATCTGTCTTCTAGTATTATGCGTTCCAATACAACATAATACCAACAGAACAATGTTTTTAAACAAGTGCTATATTGTATTGAAATGTATAATAAATAACGTCTGAAGTTAGATTTCACGTTTCTTGTTGAATGAAACGATAGCCAAATCTTTGGTTTAAGTTTAACCATTGAATCACTGCTACTATTTCTCATTCCTAGGCCTAATTAGAAACAGTATTTAAATTCTCTGCACACTTAAGATAATAAAGTAAAACTCACCACATTGTGCTTACATTATACAGGTGATCAACCATTTTTAAACTTCAATTTTTTTGCTACACTTTCACCCTAAAATTCTTTATTCTATTACTTTTTTTTTCGAAATACAATACTCGTAGATTTTGTTGTTTTTCTTTCACACACACACACACGTATATCAGATCTATACAGAAGGTTTGAGAATAGAAAGGAGTCGAGATCTCGTTATTTAATAAAGACAGTGTTCGAAGAGTTAAAAAACTATTTAGTTTTCTACGTTTATCAATACAGGATAAACAATTCATCTAAAGTACATAGATAATTTGTGTGTGTTTTTCTTATATATCTTATATAGATCGGGCTATCTGCTGAGTTCACGGAGGGGAATAGAACGCCTGATATTAGTATCTAAATTCGTAGACTTACTGCTGTACCAACAGTTGGATAGTTAATTTAGTGTTTTATGGCCCAAAGCAGTTAGGCTATCTGCGTCAAACATCCGGTAAAAAGTTAAAAGTGAATTTTGCAAATTCACAACAGGTAATTAAGGTAAAACAAAACAGTTTAAAAAAGACACATAAAACCAGTGTTTACATCTAGTCTAACAGTAATTCAAGTTGATAAGGACTTTCTGTAGCATAATGGTAATTATCATAATCCGTCAGGAAGACTAACAGGTAAGTATAGGAACCACCATCAGTCACCTGAAGTTGGCCTTTCCAGTCCTGGTTCCGAGTTATGTGACATTATGGCCATTTTTCAAAAAGTAAAGTAACAAAAGTTTTAAAACACGTGTAGCAAAATTTTAATAATAGCTTGCCAGGATGACTAGCAGGTAGTTCAAACAGCAGCGTTAGTCACCTGAAGTTGGCCTTTACAGTTCTGATGTTGAGTTATTTAATGTTACGGCCAGTTTATAATTTCAAATTGAACTACATGAACTGTGATTCTTAAAAGGGAGCCACATTAAAAAGGTCTAATGTATAAATTAAAAAACTTAAATGGCATTAAAAAGATTAATGGCCATTAAAAAACTAAAAAGTTTACCAAGGTGGACAATGTCACCATCACCGATAACACTGTCCAATGTTACGGACAAACCTTGGGACAGAACATGTTTAAAATGGTGCCGTCGTAACGATGGCAAAAAAGTAAAATGTGGCTTATTGTGACCTGAGTGTTACACAAACCACATACTGGTGTATCAGTTCCAAATAAAAGAAAACGATGAGTTAAAAAACTGTGACCAATGTGTAGTCTAGTTACAAGAACAACCTCTTTTTGATCCTTACGGAAGCAAGAGGGTCAAAGTCCAATATAGGGTTTTATTTGGAAAAGCTTGTTTTCGGGTTGCTCACTTCAAGTCGACTGCCAGCTGGCACGGAGCTGAGCCTTGAATACAGGACCATAGTCCATGTATGGAATAGGCACAGCAGTGACAATGCCAGAGAAGATAGACTTAGCCGCAGTGTCGACAAGATCATTCCCGCGAATACCAACGTGGTCTGGTATACAGAAAAACTGTACAGAAGTAGATGTTAAAGAGAAATGGGCCTGTTGGTTTTCAATATCGGTGAGAACAGGGTGTGAACCAGCAT
This sequence comes from Tachypleus tridentatus, assembly GCF_004210375.1. Lineage (NCBI taxonomy): Eukaryota > Metazoa > Arthropoda > Merostomata > Xiphosura > Limulidae > Tachypleus > Tachypleus tridentatus. The sequence continues at coordinate 88,758,910 of NC_134826.1, read as the reverse complement.
GAAGTGATTCCATTGCCAGTAGAGAACTAAGCGAGTCAGTATATATAGTGCAGTTTGAGTACTGCTTAGCTTCTATGTGATCCAGGGCAAGAGAAATGGCGTACAGTTCAGCAGTGAACACAGAAGCTGTGAACCTGATGATGACAGAAGAAGGTCGAAACGTTGTTCGCTCCTCCACATAAAATATTTTCTTAACCCAAACGAGCCGTTTTTACATACATATATTATGTTGATATGTGTTTAATATGAACTTGATGACAGAGTTCGTCCAGAGGTGGAAAACTTTGTTTTATTTCTATTATAGGTATACACAGACACACATCCTAAGATTTCAAAGTGACATTTAAAACAAAATACAAAAATTCAGTTATATCTTAGATTCACAAAATACAAGATTAAGTAGTTGTTTTAGAGCAAAGCCACATTGGGCTATTTGATGAGTCCACTGCAGGAGATCAAACCCCAGATTCTGGCTTTGTAAGTCCTTGAACATTATAAAAGGTTATGAAGTAAGAACTGCTTGCCAGAGCAATGAATTTACCCAACAGGTAAAAATTGCTCTATTAATATTAAGTTTTCTTTTACTTGTATCATTTTTTGTAAATATCTGTAATATTAAACACTGAACAGCATCATGTGTTCCAATACTGCTTAAGTTATCTGCTGTTATCACTGTTGTCTTACCCAGTTCATTCAGGAATACAATAATAAATCTCACAAGGATTATCGTTTAACCAACTATTTTATCTAGAGAATAAAGTGAAGTTTCCTGGCATATTAATTCATCAATCACGTCTGTCAGCAGAAATTTTTAATTGGCTTGAGAAATACAAGATTTACAATGGCTCACACAAAATATGAACAAACTCAATATTGGTGATCAAACTTTTGTGTTTAATAAAGCCAATTACATCACAGGTAGGATGGGAGGGGTATTTCTAAACTGCTAATAAAATTTCAGAACTTTTCCCAGGATCCTTACATTAAAATAGTGGTTTTCCACAGGATTTCCAGGACTGAAATGTTTAAAGGTTATATTTTATTGTTTTCCAGGATCTGTGTGAACTGTGAAAGTTATTAAAACCCACTCTACTCACTTCTAAAAATATACAAGTAAAAGAAGTCAGAGTAGAGGGCAGTCTAGATGGTTTCAGCTTCCCCAGTCTTTGACACCAAGAACAACTGGGGCAGGATAGCAACCAATTCCAAATAGATGGAGAAAGTCCATAAAACCTGTAAGTTGTTGTAACACAGAAGTGGATTATAAAAATATTGTAACAAATTTGACATTTCTCTGTACTCTTTTGTTCTCTCTTTTCTTTGACACAGTGGGAAACCTCATTCATTTATAACCAATTAATAATTGGTTAGTTTCTATTTCATCTAGCCTCTCCTATATGCATGTTCACTTGATCCACCACAGTTGAAAATCACACTAAACTTTCAAAGTGATAAGTGAAATATTTTCATTTTCTGAGTATTACAGAACTATACACACTTCTCTGAAACCATCTGAAATATACAAATATCCATTAGTAACATGATGTGAGCAAACTTTCTCTGTAAGAAAGTAAACTATAAAAGTTATTTAATACCTTGGTTTTTATCTTTTACAGGCATTTTCAACAAATTTTTAAAGGAAAGAGACATTGTATACTTTATTGAAACGTGTTTACACCAATTTAAACTTATTTCATTTATAGCTCCCATATAAAAGATTATCCATTTTATCATAACTGATGCAGAAACTGATTTTAGTTACCAAGAAATGTGAATAGCATGTGTTGTTCTCTGATTATTAAGTAAGGTTATGTAAACAGTAAACTTACCATTCCAATTTTACAACTATTAGCACTGAAGTTGTTAGTTGAAATCAAAGTTTTATGTTAAGTTAGTTGGATTATATAATATATATCTAATTTACTTAACATGTAAAAAAATGAGGGACCAATGGGTATTTCAAAGCTATCACTGCACATCCACTCTTGAAAAAAGTCAAAACTCTTATTTTTCAGGAAATTACTAATTCCTTTTCTAAACTCTACTATTGCCAATAGTAACCCATTCCATAAGTCAATTATCCTGTTAAAACTGTGGAGCCTTGCACCTGTTTTTCAAATCATAAACTCTTGCCATATTGTCTTCAGATTACAGCACAAGCAAATCAAGTAACCTTTAACCTATTGATCCCCTGGATAACCTTGTAAACTTCAATAAGATCTCCTCAAACCTTTTCTTTTTTGAGAGAAAATATGTTATTTTAATTTGTACCTATATGACAACCCTTCCATTCATGGAATCTTCACAGTAGTTCTTTTCTGAACCCCTTCCATTGGAACTTAAAAGTTAATATTTGTTCTCAGCTAAGGAGACAAAGCCTGTGAACAATATTTTTCGTAATGACGTGGGGAGCAATAGTTACATCTTTGGAATAGACATTTTAAAACTCAGCCATCTCAAGCTACTATAATTAAAGGGAATTTACCAACTGGACAAATATCATTCTGTAGTACAGCTAAACATGACCAAAATTATTATGAGATAAATATAAAATTGGGATTTAAAAATCTGCAGATAGAGATCATAATAAAATTTAAGGAAACAAAGCTAGAGATACTGTAGGCTTTTTTTACTCAAACTACAAACCCCTATTTTTGCTCTGTGCTGTTACCTGAATTTCATTTTAAGAGGTCAAAAGAGGTGGAAATAAACAATTTCTACATATTTTTTACAATATCTCTTTGAAGGTTTTTGATTATTCAATTTTTAATTTATGTTGTTTGCTGGCTTTTTTCTTCTGTTTAATTAAGGGCAAAGGATCACTTACTTGATATGGTAGCTAACCTTATACATTGTAATAATAAAAAACATAAGTAGTAACTAGAGGTTACATTCAACAACCTAGTTGTAGATAATGTCGTGGAGATTTTGTTTCAACATAACAAAATTCTTTATATATAATGTGTAGCAATAAGCGAATGTATGTCTAGACTAAGACACACCCATACTGAGCACATTTAAAATGTTACACGTAGAAAAGTAGCCTTTTAAAATAAAATATATTTGTCTAAAACATCTCTTTAAATAAATATTTGTATCACCAACTGTATAGTGTACAAATCATTGAGTATCTACATGTTTCAGTAATTTAATGTTCACCTGTTATTGGCTGGTAATTCTTGTTTCACCCTGTACCTGTTTTTTAAAGGAGCACCAAATACATGTAAGCAAACAGACTTCCAGGGGTAGTGATATGTTGTTTACACTAGAATTATGATGTTTTTTTAACTTATGTAAAGCATAGAAGAAATAAATAAACTTCTTAATACCTCCATAACTTTCATGGTACCTTATATAGCATTGTACATTTAGCCTGTGTTGTAGGGTGGTAAGACAATAATAATAATTACAAACAGGCCATTTTGAAAGGAATTTTCCTTGCAAGTCTAACATGCATGCTATTTTTGTGCATTTTTATATGGGTTTACAAGTTTTGTATTTACAGTTAGGTGTAGTTTTCTTGTCTAACCTTAAACTACAGTGTAAAACATAACTCAAAAGTCACATATTTTGTACAGTGTTTATTACGACTGGCTTCTGACCGAATACATTAACAACAGTAAACACTTAAATGACGTATTACTATCGAACCTGCAGGCATCGCCCCGTAGATTTTAGTCTATTGGTACCCTATTGCATTTGCCTCTCAGCATGTCTCTTGTTCAGTGCTTACAAACTGGCTTGTATAATTTTTTATTACTTGACATGTTATTACTGAGTCAGTAGAGATAACAATCAACAACCTAGTTGTAGGTAACGTGAAACACGAGTGTCATAACTGAGTGTTAGAGTCATTCTTAGTATATAGTTTGTCATGATCACAAGTTAATATTGGCAGTGAATCAAAATATTTTATCATAATAACATGTTAGGACTTGGTATAATCTGGTGATTAGGGCACTCGACTCGCATATTGCGAGTTTGAATCCCGTCAACGTAAATTAACACTCTTTCAGTCGTGTGAGGCATCATTAAGTTTCGATCAATCCCAACATTACTCGTTGGTAGAGAGTAGCCCAATAATTGGCGGTGGGTGATCTTAAGTGCCTGCTTTCCCTCTAGTCTTTCACTTCAAAATTATAGACAGATAGCTGTGCAGTAGCTTGGCGTGAAATTCAACAAATGTGTGTCACATTTAAACTATACTATTCAAATATGTTAACAACTTTAAAGATAAAGATCATTTTCCTTATCTCAAAACAATGGTCAAAGTTGTTGAGGAACATGCTGCTATCCAAATGGTTAGTAGTTAAAAAGTATGATTATTTACATTAACAATAGGGACATCTGACCTGGCTATTTAGACCATGCCCACATAAGGTGTTCTCAAGTTGAAATACCGATGGCAACAGTTGCATGGGAATCAATATACAAAAGAGATTCGTGTATTTTCATTTCTATTTCATTAACTAGTGTTGCATTTTGTTAGCAAGCTAATCCCATTTATATAAAACATCTCGCTGTAGAATTAGAAGAAATTATCTAGGGGAAAAAAATACTTTGTTACTTCAACAAACTATGACCCTGCTCAGTGTTGGGCGTGACCTAGTAATTAGCATGCCCTGTCCATGAATTCAGAATTCGTGATTCAAGTTTCTCACACAAATGCACTCAGATTTACAGAGCATGTGTGCGTTCTAAAAGTGATGATCCAGTCCGAGTATTCGGTTGGACAAGAGTAACCTCTGGGGTTCACTAATGTAAGATAATGCGACCAAATACAGTAGCATTAGTTATGATTTCTATATCATCCACCCCCACTGTGGCAAGTAAGAGTCCCTCCATTCATTAATTAACCATCCTTATTGGTAAACATTTTATATATCTTAAAACTAAGACTTTTTTGAGGTCAAATTTATGTTGTAGGAAAAATATCAAGGCAAATAAACCATAACTAATTCCACAATAAATTATCTGTGCACTGTCCACTACAGGGAATCAAACCTCGAATTTTATTGCTGGAAGTCCGTAGCTTAACACTGACTTATAGGGAGGTTCATAATGCTTTTAAAATTTTTCATCCTTTATAAGTTTTAAAAGTAATAATTAAAAATTGAGAAAAATACCCCAAACCTCTTGCGACTTCTTTAATCACTTAGGAGGTTGAAAGTTGACCAAAATATAATCTCATTTCTTCCAAAATTGGTTCCTCGTAACTTAGGATACTTGAAACTTGTGGAGTTTGGGGCTAAATCGATCGCTTGCATATAAACTCAGCACATCGCTTATTAACAAGGTCACGTTAAATTCCAATGGATGGTCAACAACATCTCATACGTTGACCTTCCTTTATTATTTTGTTATATAAAAAAATCTGTAAAGGAGGTAAAAAATTAACAGGCCCTTTCATTATCGTTGTTAAAATTCATTGTTTATTTGTTTTTCAATTTCGTGCAAAGTTGCATGAAGACTATCTGCACTAGCCGTCCCTAATTTAGCAGTGTAAGACTAGAGGGGAGGCAGCTAATCATCACCACTCACTGCCAATTCTTTTACCAATGAATAGTGAGATTGACTATCACATTATAACGCCCCCACGGCTGAAAAGGCGAGCATGTTTGGTGTGACGGAGATTCGAACCGTTCAGTTTATATCAGTATGGAGAGTATTAAAGTTTTTGCTGGTCGTGGATTCTCAATGTGCTAATTTCATGTACATTTGATGACATACATTGAATTTATAAACATTCTTTATATCCCAAATTTTATATCACATCTCCTTTGATAAACAATTAGCAGCTATAATCCGTGAAGACGAGAAAAACCCACTTGTAGAAAAAAATATGTAAAAACGGTTGGTATGGGTAGAGAAAAGCGAACAATGTTTCGACCTTCTTCGGTCACCGTCAGGTTCACAAAGAAAGTGTGTGTGGTAATTTTCGATAGTGTGTTTTTAGAAGTCTCTCTCTCTCTCTCTCTGTCTTTTGTTTGTTTTACAACAAAACTATATTAAGTTATCTGTTGTGTTCACTGCAGAGAATCTGACCCAGGATGTTGTTTGTTTTTGAATTTCACGCAAAAGATACACGAGGTTTATTTGCACTAGCCGTCCGTCAGTTAGCAGTGTAAAACTAAAGGGAAGATAACTAGTCATCACCACCAACTGCCAACTTTTACCAACGAATAGTGGGATTGACCGTTACATTATAACGTCCTCACGGCTGAAAGGACGAGCATGTTTTGTGAACCCGCAACCCAGGATGTTACAGATGTGAACTTGTAAACTTACCACTGTCCCACTGTTGGACGTTGTTCTTTGAATAACTTAACGGCTTTCACAGATGTCCTTACCCATCTCAGTTACGTTTTAAGTTAAATTGTAACAAACAGTTGTTAACTGATTTATAACAAAAATTATTAATTTGCGAGGGTCAGGTTTAATATTTATTTGGATGTTTATGGTCATCAATTTCATGGAGACGAAGTCTGAATTCATGTATCACCTTAATAATTAAATTAACGATTAATGAAGATGGTGTGTGTCAGTTTCAAACATCTCATCCACATGTGTACCAGTGTGAAATGTTTAATGAACTTTGGGATGTGTAATATCTCTCACAGATAATTATATCTGTTAATAATGTATATTATATTCTTCTATTGTTCCTTATTCAAATAAAATCAATTTTTGTTTAATAAACTTAGTTAATTTATTAAAATTCTCACCACCACCCTTCTATTACTAGTACAGTAGCATTCACAACTTAAAACCAATTCATAATAATATTTACACTACCAAGTTTTAACGTTATTAGTTAAACACTGTGATACTCTCTTACAGAAGTCACTGTTTGGAATTTCGAACAGAGTAGGCTATTGTTGAGTAAATGAAGTTTATTGATTATTAGTGTCGATGTTAGGGCTCTTGTTAAGTAAGGATTTCTTATCCAAATTACATTTTTAAGCTTGCTAGTTGATTCAATGGATAAACAGACAAGTTCAAGTGGCTTTTTTAATAATTATTTTATTAAGTCAAACTGTGTTAATCCAATACTTTGTAGCCAGTATTTCAAGATACTTATAAAAAAAATAACTTCGAAGAAGATTCTTAGAACTAATAACTATTACTACTGTTTTTTTAAAAATACAGTTATTGATTGTTGTGAAAAAAACAACATGCACATCATAATGAGATCTCATATACAACCAGTACATAACTGTTAGAGTTCTTATATTAAAACCTGCAGTCAATAAAACAAATTACATGAGAGAAAAAATAAGCAATGGACAAAAACTATTATATTTGTAAATGAATGTTTCACACTTGTTTTTCTTAACTTTAATGTAAACACAATGATTACTTGTATCTCCAGAATCTATTTTTATTGGTTCAAAAAGAAATACACCTGGGTTACTGACAATATTGAACTAGTAGATACACTCTGGAGACAGGTCATAATTTTATTTATATTAATAGAATTTTCTCTTTTTTTTTTCCATGTATGTGAAGTTGTTTCTGACTGCTACTATTTTTGGTCAACTTTTGTTTTTAATTTTTGTCCTGGAAAAAAAACAACTGATATCCAGGATCTAAAACAGAAACCGTTTCTAGCCACCAACAAGTCCCTCTTTCTGTCTTATGATATTCACTGCATTCAGTGACTGAAAACATGAACGTTATAGAAATAATGTAGTTAATTCCAAAAATATTTCCAAAACTTATAACCATTACATTTTGTTATCTCTAATTTAATAAAAAAGTTCAAATTTTATGTAAGGAAGAAACTGTTTATGTAGTAAACCCTCTTATTTGATGCTACACGTTAACAGGAAAAAATACAAGTAAATGTGACATTACGAGGTGAAAGTTTACTTAATGCACACAATCACTTTATAGTTACTCATGTAATGCCACATCAATCCAATACTACTAAAGGAACTTTTTCCCAGATGAACAATTTAAATGAAATGAATACAGTAATTTCAGTGACTGGAAAATCACAGAAATGTAACCTTTAACACTTGTACTCAACTCATAACGAGTCAAGGCTAACAAACTTGAAATCTTATAATACTGACCATTAATTATTTGGAATAAATTTCATCATTTTCACCATCTTTCCTTCTTCCAAATTTATTTCATTAACCTAAGCCTTTCTGTAACATAAATTATCTAACACTCTATTTCTTATAGCAAACACCTGATAGTTTTACCTCCATCACTAAGAGTACAATATATTTGTAGAGAACCAGATTTTTCTCTCTTTCCTTCATGATGATGAACTGTATAGACATTGTAATATCAAAATACGAATACTTCTATTTCGTAAAAATAGCTAACACACAAATCAATCAAATTTGTCCAGTTATTCCTAAACTTTGGGTTAAATATTTTCGTATTGTGGTTTTGAAAGAAGTGAATGAAGACACTGAAATTTACAGGATATGCACAAACCTACAATTTTCTAAACTGTACTTTTAAGAAATCTAAGCCTTGAAAAGTATGCTATCAAAAGCATAATTATGTATTTCACTACAGTTGTCTACTACAGTTAATTATAAGAAAGAAAGGTTGAATGCTAAATAGATATTGTTTGAAATATATGAATTTATATTCAAAAACATAATTTAAAGAGATCAGATTATTCTACTAAAGTTAAAGCACTTGCTGGACAGTTATCTTGAGGCTAGTTACAAAACGTTTCAGTCAAATCTTTCTTTAACCTCAAGTCACTGATAAATTGATGAACTTACTTAAGCAGCAGGATATAATTTTCACACATTTACTTACAACATGTTAATTATATATGACAAGCACTCCAGTTTTTTGAATTTTAACATTTACATATAAAATTCACTTTAGATGCTGGGCTTTCTTCTTCCTAGCAGCCAACATATCATAAAAAGGATTGTGGCTGATGCTTTGCCTATAATGACAAGGGTACAAAAAATGTTATGAGAAACAAAGCTACATTTCAAACAGTGAGATAAAATAATTACTGTCCTTGAATTATTCCATGAAGCATTATCATTAGAGAAAATGTAGCATCCTAAATATATCCATATCAATAAATCACAAAGCACGTGAATTAACATACATTTACAATTAATAAATAATGCAGAAAAATCTCACTTAAGAAATGCATTCTCAAGAAAAACAAAACAGAATAATTAAGCTTAATATTATACATGAAGAAATTAATAATTTTTAAAACTATATTATTTTATAAAGAAAAGTTAAATCTAAAGTTTCTATTATGTTAGGACTACAAACAAGTTCTAAAGTTGTTCCAGTACAACTTCTTGAACGTGAAGAAAAACTTTTATAAAATTTCAGTTATTACAGGACATAACTTCTAAACCTCTCCATCAACATTCAGAATAGCAAAACTATAATAAGATTTTTTACATTAATATCAAAAGTAGAATAAGCTGAAACAACTAATGTGATACAGGTTTACTGCCTCTAGCTTATAGACACATTATGTGACTTCAATGTCTCGTATGTTTCTCAATTTCAGGTCGACGTTTTTATGTCTTTATTTGTAGTTAATAAAATGTTTCATTTATAAATATTTATAAAAAGTACCTTATACACTTGATCCATTCTTTCATTTCCTCCACTGTTGAAGCAGACATACGATAGACCGTGTGTTTCCCTTCGACAACCTTACCCTCAAAGTCTGTTTTACATGCTTTAATCACCTCACATCCTGTAGAGTATAGTTCAAAACAATTGGTCTTGCTTCGGTCTTGGACTTCATGAACTTGTACGTTCTCCAGTGGGATTATTCCCCGTGGCTCTTTATCCTATTCAAGAAAGATAAATTCTATCTTAAAATGATTAAGTTAAAAACAAAAACACACATAATGATGGATTTGTTTAATCCATTCATAATATCAAAGTGGAAAGTGTTAAAAGTCATTAGATATTTCAAAGTTTACAACAGAAGCATACTAAAGTTTAGGGTATATGAAAACATGTTTGGCATATTTAGTTTAATCTGTACAACTTAGTCTAAGTACATATATGGCAAGCTAGGTAGAGGTGCCTAGATTAACCTTATTATGCGTTCTATGATCCCTTTTAAAACCGTAATTCATTTTGTTCAAAGAGAGAAAAAATATATATACAGTGGCACCTCGGTTCTTGAACTTAATCCATTCTAGAAGGCTGTTTAAAAACCGATTTGTTCGAATACCGAATCAATTTTTCCCATAAGAAATACTGTAAATTAATTCATTACAGACCTCCAAAAATTACGCATTATAAAGCATTTTAAGTAAAAATATTGCTTATTTATACCTGTATAATAATACTTACATGTATAAAGTCAACCACAAAAAGTATAAACACAATAAAAAAACAATAAATGAAAATTTAACTGCACTTTACCTGTGCTAAGAAGAGCTGATGGCGTAAGTGAAAGGTGGTGAGGAACGTGGAGAGTAGGAGGGTTATTATTGTTTGGAAGAGGAGTCACCTTCCACAAAAACATTAGGTAACTCTCCTCCTGGGGTTCTTTCTCTTTTATGTCTCTTTGCACCACTACAACCTGCTTGAGACTCACTGGACCTATTTCTTACTAAAAACATGTCTAATGAGGTTTGTTTCTGCCTGCATTTTAAAATGTTTCTGAAGTAAGACATGACATTGTCATTAAAAAGGTTTATGCTGCAGTTTGCTACAGCTTTGTCAGGGTGAAAAGTTTCCACAAAACTTTGTAACTCTCCACATTTTCCACACATTTCCTTGACTAGTGAACTAGGAACATCCTCCCTTTCCTCCTCCTCATCTGAAGACATTTCCTCAGTTGCCTTGTGTTGCTACTCCTTCTGTAGGTCTTGAAGTTCTTCCGTGGTGAGCTCAGTGATGTGGTCTTCCACCAGCTCCTCCACATCATCACCACTCACATTCAAGCCCATACACTTGCCTTGTGAGACAATATCCTCAACAACAGGCTCAGCCTCAAAGCCTTCAAAGTCTCTATCTGCTACTGAGTCTGGCCACAATTTCTTCCAAGCTGAGTTCATGGTCCTCAAAGACACTTCTCTTCAGGCTTTGTCTATGATCCTCAAGCAATGGAGGATATTAAAGTGATTTTTTTCAGAACTCTCTGAGGGTTAACTCTGTGTCAGAGGTCACTTCAAAGCACCTTTGAAACAGTGCTTTGGTGTAGGGTTTTTTAAAGATCAATATGACCTGCTGGTCCATGAGCTGAATGAGAGGAGTTGTGTTAGTGGGCAAGAGCATCACCGTAATGAAACTGTACTCCTCCACTAACCCGTCCTCCAAGCCTGGTGGGTGAGCAGGTGCATTGTCCATTACAAGAAGGGCCTTGAGTGACAACTGTATTTCCGTGAGGTAATTCTTTACACTTGGGGCAAACACTTCATGGATCCACTCCATTACAAATTACCTGGTTACCCATGCTTTACTATTAGCCCTCCACGTGACATTTAGTTTACTTTTCAGGACATTATTTTTATTAAAAACCCTCGAATTCTCAGAATGGTACACAAGCAAAGGCTTAAGTTTTAAGTCCCCACTTGTATTACTACATAACAATAGAGTTAGCCTGTCCTTCATTGGCTTGTGTCCTAGCAGTGACTTCTCCTCCTTGGTGTAGGTCCTCTTTGGCATTTTCTTCCAAAAGAGGCCTTTTTCATCACAGTTGAACACTTGCTGGAGAATAAAACCCTTAGCTACTACATAGTCCTTAAATTCCCTAACAAATTTATCAGCAGCATCTTTGTTAGAACTGGCACCCTCCCCATGTCTCACCACACTATGTATGCCACTTCTCTCCCTAAATTTTTCAAACCACCCCCTACTAGCCTTAAAGGCACCAATTGTATCAGCACTCGTTCCAGAGGTGTTTTTCAGGAGGTCAGCATGCAACTGCTTTATGTATGCAAAAACGGCTCGTTTGGGTTGGGAAAATATCTTACTTAGAAGAGTGAACAACATTTCAACCTTCTAGGTAAAATATTTTCTCAACCCAAACAAGCCGTTTTTGCATACATATTTCTCTACAAGTGGGTTTTCTCAACATCACTGATGCAATTGCTTTGCTTTCTCACAAATGATGGTCTCAGAAATGCTATCACCAGTTAACTGTTTTTTGTTTACCCAAATCAACAACAGTTTTTCTACTTCTTCCATTGTTGGTGATCTTTGTTTCGTAAGCATGGTCACTCCTTTTGCAATATCAGTTCCTTTGATGACCTCTATTTTTCAGTATGGTGCAGACTGTAGACTTCGCCATACCAAACTGTGTAGCAAGATCAGACATGTGAACAACACTCTCATACTTCGCTATGAGATCTTTTTTTACCTCTATTGTGGCTCTAACAACTTTTCTTTTTGGCTTGCTGCTTTCATTATCCTTCTTTGACCCCATGGTGGCTTATTTAATCAGAATATTTAAAAAACAACAACAAAAAAAAGAGAATGTTTACAGCAGATTTTAGCGGGGGTGTGGACTGAGCGACAGGTGCAGGTAAAATGTTTTGGGCAAGCTTGGCATGGGCCGAAAATGGTCGAAGGGTCGTTCAGGTCAACAGTCGGGTTATTTCGGGGGTTTGGGCCAAGACAGCTTGGTTTGGGAACCGAGTTTATGTTTGACAACCGAGACATTTTTTTCTCAAACAATATGTTCGAAAATCGAATTGTTCAAAAAGGGAGTTGTTTGAGAACCGAGGTACCACTGTATATGTATATAACACACTATAGCAAAACTTTAACCAAGCACTATTTTTCTACTTTTAGTTTGACAAATCTAAGCTTTTCTTTAAAAACCATAATCCACCCTCAAACACTTGAATTAATAAACACTTTACATTATACCTAAATTTCAATCAAACATACTTACGGTAGTATATTCAAAGTAGTACAGACAATTGTCATTCAATATAAACCATCTTCTTTTCCAGCTTTTGTATCGTCCACCTGCCAGTGTGAAAACATTCAGAGAAAAAATTACTTTTAAAGCTGAAAAAATGACATTTAAGTGACATTAAAAACATCACGTTAAAAGAAAGTAATTAAATCTTAAACAACAACAAAAGTCAAACAAGTGTGACATCAGTAGTACGTTTCACAAGCAAACAAGATAGGAAGGAGTATTTATAAAATTACGTTAATATAATCTAACAATTTCTGATCCAAGAAGTACCCACACTAAATATCTCCTCCCAGCTGCAATGTATTATCTCTCTCACCTCAGAATACATTCAATTCTTAACCCTAAAACTATAATGTAATTATTGTAAACAAATTGGCTCACAGTAGTTCTGTTACCTTGTTTCCAAAGCCAACCTTCTCTGTCAGGATTAAAGAATGTGTGCATTAAATCATTGCCATCATCTTCTGGAATCTTAAAGGGTTCTTGTTTGATGCTATTGTACAAACTCTGGAGATAAATATTTTTTAACTGTTAGCCTTGGCACTTTTGAAAAATGTTATTTTCTGTGCATGTTGTATACAATCTCATAGCTAAAAACAATTTAGATATGCAAGAAAATGTTTATTTTAATAAAGAAATTAAGCCTAACTTTGTTGTTCCTATGTTTAACTGCATGAAAAAATTCTATAATTAGCAATGAAAATTTAGCTTACATAATAATTTGTTTTCACAAACTACTAAAGTTAGTTCAAACTATACAATATCTTAAATTTCGCATTAATTACTCTTTAAACTTAATCAAGCTTTACCACTAGGCTTAACCAGCTGGCTGTCATTTGAACATCAATTAATCTACTCTACAATAAAGTAAACGTTTTTAAAGTCATTATCCACAAGTTAGAGGGCATTTAAGCTACTTACCACCAATAACTCCCTTGGTAAATCACCACCATTGTTGATCCCTCTGTTCATGTTGATAAACTGCTCAACAGATGGCTTATCCTTGACACTAGGATTGTGTAGCGAAGTATTTAACATGATAACAGCAAATGAAAGAACATAACATGTATCTAAAGGAAAAAATAAATTCAAAATTACAGGAACAAGCTTTCACTTTTACTTTATAATTGATAAAAGGTTCCACAACAGATCATAAAATTATAAGTTACAAATAAAAATGATAAGTATCTGAAGAAAAAAAAGCTCTGATGATGTATTAAACAAATAAACCACCAAACATTTTCCTCTCAAATATAAGGCCCTGTAGATCTGTAGCAGAAAGGAACCTAATTCTTATTTATGGTATAAGTGACTTTGGTAACTGATTCATCTGGTAGAAAATAAATACTAAAAACACAGTAATACCAAAAACAGTTTTATTACAGATGATTCAGAATTTGGTTAGGTTCCATAAATAGTTATAAAATCTTATAAAAAGTTCATAATATTCAAACTACAAAAAAGAACACAAGCATTCATCACATTTTCGTATTCAATTGGACATTTAGAAAGAACAAATGTATAGGGTAACATAATGGAAATATGGTAAAGTGTTTAATAAATACCATTGTCATTAAAAAGTGTTATAGAGAAAGGCTTAAATATAAGTATAAACATGGTATACTGAATGTAATAATGATCAAATGAAAACACCAAGATTTTGGAATCAATTACATTAATGACAAAAGGGAGAAGTTGATAATTTTAGTGATGAGTGATAACTGAAAAGAGAAACTTTCTTTAAGAGTGCAAATTTGTGGAATTTTGCTTTGGCCATTTTTTTTTTTTTTTTAAATACAGAATGGTAACTTTCTGCTAGATTTAGGATTATTAACATGCATTTTGTTAATTTAAAAAAATTAGTGACGTGGACCTGTATCAAAGTCCATTTACTTCAGGACCATATCACTCACACTGTTTTCCTTCTAACAAGAAGTATATTTTATTTTTGTAATAAATAACTAAGTTGAGAAACAAAACAGTTTTTGACAAGGATTTACAATTCATATGTTTGTTTTATATGTATACATATAATACACATGTATACAAGTAAATATCTTTCTGCTTAAACTTTATTTTAAAACTGTGACAAAAACTTGAAAACAAGTCTTATGAACCAGATTCAAATAGTCCCTTACAAACATAAAAGTACTATGAATCACATTTGTGTAACACAGATTTTACTTACTATGCATCACTCGTATGTGATTGATACAGTATGTTACTGTAAAACCATGTCACTCATATATGAGGGAGAAAGTGAAAGTGTTAATAAAGAGTTTGTAGTTTTAAATAACAGATCTTTTAAACTTATGAACTGCATAAAAGCTACTTGGGTTAATTTATGCCAAAGCTAATTATTCATTTAAAACAGCTAGTTATAAGGAAATCATAGTGACAACAAAACTTTACGATACATTTCTCAGATTTACAGTTAACTGTCTGTTTTAAGTTTTTGCTAACCTTTTCAATTTTTTTTAAATACTAAGATATCGTACGATGTTACATTTTCAATGGGAAATTCATGCCCAATATTAGAAAAATATACTACAATAAACAGTGTAAGTATGAGAAACAGTACAATTTTTGCTGTAAGTACCTTTATCTTTAAATCTATTTCATACTCAAATTATTTCACTAATTGTTTTTTACATATTCATGATAGACATGTTCCCTACTGACTGGAAACAATAAAGGGTGGTGACTACAAGTGAAAAACACCAAACTGGTTCACAAAGGGATAAAATGAAAGAACAGCATTACAAATACTGAAATAGTAAGGGCTGGTTTTGAAATATTTAGTTGAAAGGACAGTCTCATGAACCAACAAGGCCCTTTGTTCTCCTTAAATGTTACATCATAATTTGAAGTTTTAACATTACAGCTGCTTATCACCTACTTATACAAAGTTAGTATGCGAGGTTGTTTCCACTTGTAAACCTTTAACCTTGTTTACTACATTGTTGTTTGTTATTAAGCACAAAGCTACACAAAAAAAACAACTGTGCTCTGCCCACCACGATAGTGAAACCTGGTTTTTAATGGTACAAATCTAAAGACATGCTGCTAGAGGGTGTGGTGGTGTTTACTATATAAAATAATAAATATATATGATAAATATACTGACCAGTGTTACTAAAAACCTCAGGATTCAACTGACAATAACGCTGAGCGAATTTTTCCATCATCCTATCAATTTTCTGAGCTTCTCCTGGCAGACGAAAGCTCCATAAGAACTGCCTGAAAACAAAACAAAGATATTTCTTATGCATGTAATAAAAGGTATTACTATCTCAACATTTCCAACACACCTGTTAGAGGTTCTTTTTGTATAACTGACAGAAATGAGACGAGTAATTCATTAGACCACGTTGTTGTTTTCACAACTTTTTGTTAAACTTCCTAATTTGACAATAGTGTAAAGTTACACAAACAATTTTTCAAGTCCATTCTTCCCCAATTAACCAGGACTACTCAGTAAACAATATTACACATAACTTCTTCTTCCATTAAATCATAACATTTAGTGCGAGTTTTAGTAAAAACTTATTGTTAAATTTCTTTTACGTACAATTACTAAAGCTTAAACACAGAAACATGTGAAAGTTTTCTTGATTACTCATCACAAATAACGCAACTTCTATAAAACCTTAAACATACCTTTTACTGTCCGCATTAATTCTAATTTTGTAACAGGCTGTAACCACAGAATAAAATACTAACCCTATTGCTTGATTTTAGATTTCAAATATATCAACTAGTGCAATACTCCCACCCAAAAATTCTTTTTTATTAAAAAGGAAAATTCTAAATACAAGAAAAGTTGTACTTGTGATATTACACTACCTGAGTGCCTGCACCAGGATTAAATCTGTGAAGTCATGAAGTGACACAAAGGAGTCAAGTACTTCCATGTTGAAGTCATTCCTTGGGAGAGAAATAAATGTTTCTAACAAAATATTATTAAGAAATGCTTGATTCAGAAGACTTGGAGTCTTGTTAGCTAGAATGAAATGTTGAGAGTAGAACATATCTCTTAAATACTAATTATTACAAGCAAACTTGATCTTAAAGATAATTACAGTTGTAGTTCAAAAAAACGAAAGAGATTAAAATCGCCAAGTAACACCAGGTGGTTTAATACAAAAGTTTACTGAAACGAATTTCTAATTACATATTCTAAAAACAAGAATAAAAACATAGTTCAAAGTACTTCTTGAAAAAACAGTTTATAAGTTGATGCTTTTAACAGGTAAAGGTTGTAAAGCTATTGTTTCAACAGACACATATACAGAAAAAAACAACAACAACAACAATAGTATAACAATACCCACCTTTCCCCTAAGTAATCTCCTATGGCAGTTTTGTTCAGACCTTCTTCTTTGTACAGAAACTGTGCTACATCCTGAAAGGTGTTTTCAAGCTGATTGTGGTCTATCAGATACTCTATTCCCTTGTAGAAAATTTGAGAAAAGAAAAAGCTAAAAGGATTATACAGTATATCAGAACACAAAAACATTCTCACTTTGTAATGTTATACCAGTCCACTATGCATCTTTTCAGTGAAAACGTTTAAAGACATAATGTAATCACAGTAAGCATTTCTGATAAATTACTTATTATTTTAAAAAATACAATTAGTTTCTACTACAAGACTTAGTTAATTTTGTACATGCTCAAAGACAGGAAATCTGTAATTTAAAGAGATAAGTATATTCCATCACAAAAAAACAAACTATATTTCAATTAAAAAGACAACTAAACGAATAAAAGTATTCTTTACTTGAATTATATAAAATTTATTTCAAAAGTTTCCTTTATGTTTGTTTCATTATTTTTAGGTCAAAGATCAATACACAAGTAAGCCTAAAACACTGTTAGAATTTGGAGGCTATGGTTAAAAATATTAACACAATAAAATCCTGTAAAAAAACAACAACTGAGAAAACAAAACTTACACAGAGGAAAGTAACTGCAGCTATAAGAAAAAATATATTCAACAACTCTCTATATTACAATAATAAATATTCTATACTGTGACACTGTTGGCTTGACTACTTAGTATATTATGCCATTCAATACACTCGACTGTAACACAATCAGTTCAGCTATTTAATATACTACATCAATTAATAATCTACACTGTATTACAGTCAACTAACTGATCTAAAATGTCTAAAATCAGGTTCTCAATATCCACACTAACTGCAATATGGTTTCAGAATCATCAATGGTATGTTTACCTTTTTAGGATCCATATTAAATTTCTTTTTTCCAATGGATAACACTTTCTCCCTTGTGGGAATTTTTCTGTAATCCAATAAAATATGTTAAAAACATTATGATATGTACTACAATAAAATACTAGTAAAAAAAAAACCAAAATACAACTTAACCTTGAGTCTTACTACAAGTGATTAAAAACCCATATTTTTATATTACTGTGAAGTTATTCTACATCAGGGGTTCCCAACCGGTGGGGGGTCTCGAAGCCTTGTTAGAAGTAGCTTGGGATAACATTAATTTTATTTCATCAATCACATTTTCATGCTCTTACATTTTTTTTGTTTTGGTACAAAGCAAAACGTGTGCTACGTTAGTTCAATGTCATTAGGTGATATTATGGATGTATGTATGCGTGCCTGTGTGAATGTGTATGTGTCTGCAACTGTATGTATGTATGTATGTACTAGTGAATAGCGAGTATGTGAGTGCACGCGCATGTACGTATGCTTGTGTGTCTGTTTAGCTGTGATTAAGTGTGTGTGCTTGCTGTCGACACGTGAATCACATGTCCGTTGCTGATTGGTGGATGATGAATCGCGCGACTGGCCACACTCCCTTCCCTCCCAATACTTACCCCATCATTACTCTACCTGCACCCCCCCACAAGTAGTCAGTGTAAGATCTACAGTTGCCAAAGCATTCATTATTCAACATTTTTATTTTATTTTAACAAGGAGATAAGTAAGCAGTAGAGGTGAGTTGTGTCCATGGCTAAACGGCGCAGATACTCAGAATGCTACCTCAACATTGGCTTCACCACTGTGCTCGCCAACGACGGCATCGAGAAACCACAGTGTGTTTTGTGCCATGCTGTCCTGAGTGCAGAGTCAATGAAACCATCAAAACTCAAGCGTCATCTCGAGATGAAACATCCAGAACACGCAAAGAAGGGTTTGGATTTCTTCAAACGGCATGAACGGTGTCTTAAAAGCCAAATAATCGATAGAAGTGGGTCGTTTCAGCAGCAGAGTGCAGCTGTAGTGGAAGCTTCATATGAGGTTGCATTCGAAATTGCTAAACAAAAAAAGCCTCACACGATTGGAGAAACAC
This sequence comes from Tachypleus tridentatus, assembly GCF_004210375.1. NCBI lineage: Eukaryota > Metazoa > Arthropoda > Merostomata > Xiphosura > Limulidae > Tachypleus > Tachypleus tridentatus. The sequence goes on along the minus strand of NC_134826.1, from coordinate 88,739,667 downwards.
TTCTTAAACTCTGCATGATGAAAGCAGTAAATCTTGTTCTTGGAGAAGCCAGTGCAAAGAAGATGCAGCAAGTATTCCTGTCAAATAATACTATACAGAGGTGCATTTCTAAAATGTCTATGGATGTGAAGGAACAGGTTTTGACGGAAATCAAGGGTTCCCCTTTGTTCTCCTTTCAGCTCGACGAGTCAACAGATGTAAGTTCATGTTCTCAGTTGCTTGTCTTCGTGAGATACATTAATTCAGGTGAAATCAAAGACGAATTCTTATTCTGCAGTGCACTTGAAACCACAACAAAAGCTGATGATGTCATAGAAAAAGTTTCAACTTTTTTTCAAGACGAAGATCTTCAATGGGAAAACGTGTGTGGGGTTTGTACGGATGGGGCACCGGCTATGCTGGGATCGAAATCAGGATTCCAGTCGAGAGTGAAGAAGCTAGCACCTCAAGCAAAGGGCATCCACTGCATGATTCACCAATATGCTCTCGCCAGTAAGACTCTCCCTGCTTCTCTGCAGGAAGTGCTTGAATCTGTAATCAAAATTGTAAATTATGTGAAGACTCAAGCACTCAACACTCGCCTATTCAAAGAACTATGCAAAGACATGAATGCTGACCACGAAGTCCTTCTCTTCTACACAGCAGTACGTTGGTTGTCGAAAGGAAACGTTATTAATCGTGTCTTTGAAATGAAAGATGAAATAAAGCTATTCCTGGAGACTCAAGAAAGGAAAGATCTTGTAGCTCACTTGAAGATGAAGCATGGAATAAAAGGGTTGCGCACCTAGCCGACATTTTGACCAGCTGAACAAGCTCAATTTGAAGCTTCAAGGAAGGGAAACACATGTTCTCCTTTTCAAGATAGTCTTCGGCCTTTGTTTCCAAACTGCAGAACTGGCGTCGGAAAACCAATCTTGGAAACATCGCTATGCTTGAAAAACTTTGTGGAGTGACGGATGAGTCTCAGATCCAACTGGATCAGTTCCTCAAGGATGAGATTACCGAACATCTTCAGTCTCTAGAAAAGGAAGTCGAGCGTTACTTCCCTGAGCTATCACAGGAACAGGAGGCCCTGGTAAGGAACCCATTTTGTACTGAACTTGATGTATCCAGCATCCCAGATGATATCCAAGATGAATTTCTGGATCTAAGGAATGACTCTTCAGCTCGTGATCTCTTCAAGGTGAAATCCGTGACTCAGTTCTGGTGCGCTATGTATCAGTCATACTCTAAAGTCAGCATGATAGCTTTGTGTGTCCTTGTTCCATTTGCTTCTACCTACTTATGTGAGGCAGGATTTTCCACTCTTATCAATATAAAAACAAAGAATAGGAACAAATTGGATGTTGGAGATGACATGAGACTGGCTCTAACAAACGCTCGGCCACAAATTTCAAAGCTTGCTGCTGAAATGCAACATCAGGCATCTTACTAGCTGGGTTGGATAGCTGTTCAAACTTATGTTAATATTATTTTAAGAGATGTTCTTTTTGTGAATTCAGGTTGGACCAATGTGATTTAATTTGCTAATAAATAATTACAGAATTTTTAAATATTTTTTTTTAGATGTTTCTTTCCCTCTCCTTCACAGAAAATAAAATAAAAATTAAGCTGCTGATAGTAAGCCCTAAGTAGGGGGTCAAATGGGTTTCAAACTTTTAGGTAAGGGGTCGCGAGTACCAAAAGGTTGGGAACCCCTGTTCTACATGCTATAACAGACAAGGTCAACATGATCCTTCTGTCTTCTGGTGTTCGCCAAGGAATGTCACTATCTGCTCTGATGAGAGATGTTAAGAAAGAGTTATACAAACTATATTGTTGTCATTAGAGTTGCTTTTTGTTAGTTGGTTATTTATTTGAATAATGAATCAGTTGTTCTCATGGAATGGCTTTAAAAAAGAATTACTATTTTCACATGAGTTGAATAAACAAAATAAAATTTACAATGCTACAAATCAGGTTTTGATATACAAAGAGAATAGAAAACATTCTACTGTGTAGCTTCGTGCTTAATAAACAAACACAGTTTTAATATTTCAATTATTTAAATAGTTGGAACAATCATTAACCTTGATTTCGATTACATGATTAGTGTCACAACTCGACAAAACAATCAATGAACAAACTTGAATTAAATACAATAATGACAATATTCTGCTTACAGCAGTAATTTTTTAATTAGTTAATTAATGTTGTGACAATAATCTATTCAGTTGTAACTTCAACAACCAGATAGTTGGAATAATGAAAAAAAATAACTGGAAACACCAACTGATTATTTTATGACATTAATTGGTTTAATTGCAATTTTAATTAATTATTTAAGGGGACAATTTATGCATTAAGAACATGCATTTATTCATTTACGTAGTAAAGAAGTAAAAGATCCAGAACTAATAATAATAATTTCACCTATTACAACGAATCTAAAGTATCTGCAACAGTTACATCACCACTGAAAGAGGTAATATCAAAGAGATCATATTTCACTTGAAATCAAAACTTAAATATAAAAACTTCTCTCCAGTTCAGTTGCACTACCTGCTTCAAACTGCAATGTCATAGCTCTTGTCTTTCCATCTGTAGGATGGATATAATATTCTATGCATGTTATTCTTTCCTATGGAAATCAAGAAATTCAAAGTTTCATTGACTAAACATTCTTCAATAGAACATTTATTGTATTAACATTTTATAAAAAAGTCTGGATACACAAAACTTACCCTTCATCATCTATTTCCATTCTTTCCATCTTCTCAGCAACTTCAGCAATCTCATCTTTCAATTGCTAAAAGAAAATGTTAGACTTCTCAAAAATGTGAATCATTCTCAGTGCCATAACATTCTGCATTTAACACAGACAAGTGGTTAAACAACACAAGAGACCTCTTATGTTTCAATAACTTGATGAAATACTTACGGCATAAAGAACAGAAAATAATTTAATTTCAGATACAATTTAACAATGTCATCTTTTGAAATGTTTATATAAACAATGTTTACTATAAACTTTTTGTAAAATTTTCATTAACAAAGACAACAGAACTTACATACTGTTAATGATTTTGAAATCACTGATGAAATGTTAGGCTTAAGATAATTATATTTTATTGTTTGAGTTTTGCACAAAGCAACTTAAAGGTTACCTGTGCTAGCCATCCTTAATCTAACAGTGAAAGACTAGAAGGAAGGCAGCTACTGATCACCACCCACTGGCAACTCAAGTGAATATTTTACCAATGAACAGCAAGATTGGCCATCACATTATAATGCCCTCATGGTTGAAGCACATTTGGTGAGATGGGGAATTTGAACCAGCAACCCTCAGATTGGAAGTCAAGTGCCCTAACCACCTGGTCATTTTGGATCTTTATAACTCACTCAGAATAGTCTTAATTAATATTTAATGATACAGGGTGTTCAGAAAGTCACTGTGCACTTATATATTTATTAACAGACATGTTTCAATATAGAATACAGGAGATAAATATGAATGACAATTATAAACAAAGTTGAAAGTGACCCCCATTGGCATCAATACAGGCCTGGATCCTTCTTATTTTGTTTCTAAACACCGCTATCAGTTGCTGGCTTGAAATAGATTGAATAAAATATGATTACAAAAGTGCACAGCGACTTTCTGAACACCCTGTATCATAAATTAATGACACCTTCGTCTATCACAATTATAATTTGCTTAACTTCATTACCAGAAAAAAAACAGTGTTTTTATTTTTTTAAACAAGAGTTCTGTTTAGACAAGAATAACTAGTCAGTTTAGGTTTGTTAAAATCATATGGCAATCATTAACGTTCTTACAGCAATTACACCAAATCTACAAACTTCATAATACATAGTGTAACTATAACAAAATACATCATGTCATATACAGTTCTTCCAAAACACAAAACTTGTAATTTAACAGGACATTTTTAACTTTTGACATAGTTCATTCTTAACATTACAGTTCAAATGCCAATAATTCAATATTCTTTTAAACAGTTTCCCTATAATAAGGTTAGCACAAATTACTTTTGCCCAATGATTTACGTTACACAACGAAAGTAAGATCAAGCATAGATTTTTTTTCCTAACGCTACTTTAATTAACAGTATTGGATAAAATGTCTAATATATATATATAATTATTATTATCAATGTTATTTTGCAGGACAAACTTGGTATATAAAATTATGGCTAGCCTTAATTTCCTTAGCTGGTCGAACCTGATGAGATGCGTTGGGATTAAAACCAAAAATATTGCCTACAAGTTACAGCAACGAGTATACATTTCGTAAGCAATAAATAATTGTAAAAAACTAATGGAATTATATAACACTGAAAACTTATAAATAAAATAAGAAAAAGCGTCCTTAAAAATAAAAAGTTAATAGCTATAAATATGTTTAATGTAATAGGAATACACTTCTTATTCACTCAAATAACAGCAGCTTGACGGAACTACAGTGTATCGATATATTATTATACCATTTCTTCTTCGTCCTCTATAGTCCAAGTTAGACGTTGGAAACCACCCAAACAACACTTATACATTTCTCAGACACACTGGGGTCCTAACGATTACTCGTTCCGAGCATAATTTGATACCAACAGCATAACGCTTCATATAAGTTTAGGATGTACTCTTTAAAATTTCGCAAGTAACTGCTGGTTTTTAATTAATGGGTAGCCATTAGATGCCATGGTTATCAATATAATGTGCTTGTGTACGTCAAGACGGTAAATCATCGTATGCAACTAAATCATATTCTTGTCCTGATGGCTCTGGGTTACCGATATAGTATGTTAGACCACGAACATCAGTGACAATATTTATTTACGTAATTTTACGTACATAGCTGAAATGCGTTCCCATAGTAACACGTTTTTTTCCCCTCCTAGAACGAGCGTTATAGTATGTCCATCGGAGGAAACAATAATATCTACTCACTATGGTTTGTTGGTCACGACAATTGATTACATCTAGATCTGTTTCACGAAATACTCTGAACAAGAAAAATCGCAACACACGTAGTTATCAGTCTGGACAATGAATAACCTTAAAGTGACGTCATTGTCTCTCTCTTGACTTAGAGTCCTCGCTCTATTATGCACGTGCACAACTCTACCGCATGCCCTCTCAAACCGTTGTACAGAAGGAAGATGCACGTTTCGCGCATTATAACAGTCCCAAATCTACAGGCGCTGTTATAAAATCTAATTTTAAACATCGCACTTAATACTAAACAAAAACAAAAAAGCAAACGATATATTTAAAATGCCCATTTCTGAACTGTTACCCCAGTTTTCATTTTATGTGCACTTGTCTTTCAACGCTCATTGTAAATAATTTTCCAAAATAGTTCACATCAGCGATAATTACTAAAGATATATTGGAAGCTTGTCACAAACCTAACTGAATTTTGTAAAATCGTGAAGGCTCTACACGTTAAGTGAAAACATGACTCTTGAGCCAAATTTATTTTATCCATTAACACACTTTTTGCTTTTGATTACAACACGATCTCATAACCAGTGTCTTCTTTCGTTCTAAATTTTTTTTAACATTCAAAGACACATTAAGCATCCACAAAATACACAACCTGCAACGCCTTCTACCGATAGCTAGCAGGCTCTTCTGTTCTGTTTACTTCTAACATGGAAAAAGATACTTAAAATATTGTCTTCCGAAAAAACTTCTCAAACAGAATCTGCAGTGCAGGTAATCATTCTTAATTCTAGGGTGATAAAATACAAAAAACATAAGCCTCTTTGGCTGTGTATAAAATACAGGTAACAGAATAACTTCACCTTTCACATCTTTAAGGCACGTCCAAACAACCAGTAAAGGAATTTTATGCAACTATTTATTAGATAGTTTGGGCACAGTATTCAAACCGAGTTGTTTGTGAAACTGGCAGTTACTGTATATCAGAGAAACTTTAGAAATATACTGATGGCCACGCAATCTACTTATGCAGCTCAAGTATAAAAGGGCAACGTTTCGAAATTTTTTACGCTTTTCGTTTACAGGTCAGTTTGGGTAAGCTGTTGCAGGCCTTATATACACTTGACATTAGTAAGTATATTGTACAGTCGCAAATATATTTCTAAAGTTATTTATTTAATAGGCAGTAGAAGTCCGTTTCACAGTCAACTTAATTTTTTACAAGTTTGCCCAGGAAAGGTTAATCCACAAAATTAATACATATTTTCCACCAGATGCTAAGGAAAATGAAAAGAAACACAGCCCAAGTACTTGAAATTTTTTTACGAAATCTATGTTTGTGTCACTAAATCTTGTTTTCATTGGATGGCTGAAGGCCAAAATTCAGTGCGTTGACAACAATTAAGTTTTTATCATTTTTCACGTGCATGTCCTAATATATACAAGAAAAAGCACCCGCCCCAGTAACGAGAAAAGTTAAACTATCAATTTAAATTATTTCGAGGACTTTAAAAAGGCTAACTGAATTGTACCCTTGGATTTAACTTATACTGCTCACCGCGATAAGTTATTATTCAGCATTCCAGTATCCTACGAGCCACTCAACAATGACATACGATATTTTTCTTTTGTAACTCGCACACAACACAAAACAAACAAATAAAAAACACGACATTAATAGTATGTTACTGTATACAAATTTCCCGAGTTCGTTGTTTCATGGATATTTCTCAACTCCAAATTTCACAACTGAAAGTAGCAAGCTTTTTGAAACCTATCGCATCTCAAACCTTGGACTTTATAATTCGTAACCCGGAAATCTGAGGGATGAGGTACCCTGTAACTAAAGAAATGGTTCTATTTATTGTATCTACTGTTTATTAAATGGCTTTATACATTTACATAGATTTTGTAAACGACGTATTTCTTTTCTCCCGGAGTGAAATATACAATATTTACATTCACCCTACCCAATTAGTAACGACAAATAAAAAACAGTAAGCATTTATATTACAAAACAATACAATATTTGAAAACTATCATAATGCTTATACGAGCACTGTTAACGGTTGTACAAAGGTAACATTTACGTTTGAAACTGGTATTAAAAGTAAGCCAACATAAAAGTTATAATACCAAACATGTTCGCCCTTTCAGCCGTGGGGGCGTTATAATGTGTTGGTCAATCCCACTATTCTTTGGTAAAAGAGTAGCCCAAGAGTTGGCGGTGGGTGGTGATGACTAGCTGCCTTACCTCTAGTCTTACACTGCTAAATTAGGGACGGCTAGCACAGATAGCCCTCGAGTTGCTTTGTACGAAATTCAAAAACAATAAACCATTTGTTAAGTGATGACGTCATAAACAGAATGTGTCCACATTAGCGTTTCATGCCTTCTGTCTGTTACCATGGTAACAGGCCTGAACTCGATCTTTATGCATCTGTAATAAATGGAATCACATTAACGTTTCACGCCGTCAGTATGTGGACCGTGACAAGAGACCTACACCCGTTCTTTGAAAACATCCGTCATACATATGCACGCAGTTTCCAATTGCTATTAACACGTGGCGCATCTTGGTATTAATGCCACTATTGAAGTTGGTCACTAAAAAGTAAATAAATACCTCACCTGAATTTCTAGAATTAGTTCAGCTTTGCGACGTCGAATCTCAGTCAACAGCTGTCGCTCTTCAGGTGTTAGATCTTTAAAAAACGAATTGAAACTTTAACTAAATAAATTAAGTACAAAATAAAAGATCATCAACCGTAAGCTTTAAGTTTCTTAAAATAATTACATGAAAAATTGAAAAAACAAATCAGGAGAACAATAGTAAATAATATTGACAACAAAAACAATACAATTATGAACTTACACATCAAATTATAATTCAGAACAGAGTAATTAAAAACAAAGCGTAACCACGAATCACTGGGTGTAAATTACAATATAGCGACCACAATGCGCAAGTTAAATCGTACACAATACTATACACACATAGAACCTTCAAGTATAAGATTTGTTTTTTTATTGTGTGCTCCACTCTACTGCTATTATTGGAATGATACTGGTAGCGCCTTAAAGTTATCAATTTATTACTTACTTTAGTCACAATAATCTGTTTCACGGGGAATAAAAACTATGATAATCTGTGCGACTTAAAATTACTTTCTCATAAACAGGTGATCATTTGGTCCTTCAAGGTTGTCTTTCATATCCACTCTTAGAAAATTAAACTCACCCGTTTTTTTCAGAAAACCATAAATTTCCTTAGTAAATTAATGTTCAGTGTTGACTTCTGTTACTTCGGACAACACGTCATACCATGAGTCAATCACCCCGTTAGAAAAATACAACTGTTTTTCCCAAATTTTAGGATTGTGTCATCTCGTTCGATTATTTATATAATGTAAAACAAAGGCATCTGAAGCCTTAATCACATCAATTTTATAGATAGCATTGTAAGCTTCAATAAGATCACATCTTACTATTACAGTGGTACCTCGGATCTCGAACTTAATCCGTTCCAGAAAGGTGTTCGAAAACCGAATCAATTTTTCCCATAAGAAATACTGTAAATTAAATTAATCCGTTACAGCCCTCCAACAATTACGCATTATGAAGCATTTTAAGTAAACATTTTGCTTATTTATACCTGTATAATAATACTTACATGCATAAAGCCAACCACAAAAACTATAAACACAATAAAAAAAACAATAAATGAAAATTTAACTGCACTTCACCTGTGCTGTGGAGAGCTGATGGCGTAAGTGAAAGGTTATTGTTTGGAAGGGGAGTCACGTTCCATAAAAACGTCAGGTAACTCTCCTTCTGGGGTTCTTTCTCTTTTCTGTTTCTTTGCACCGCTACAACCTACTCGAGACTCACTGGACCTATTTCTCACTAAAAACTTGTCTCATGAGGTTTGTTTCTGCCTGGCACCTTCCTCATGTTTCACCACACTATGTGTGCCACTTCTCTTTCTAAATTTTTCAAACCACCCCTTAAAGGCATCACTTGTATCAGCACTCGTTCCAGGAGTGCTTTTCAGGAGATTGTTTGTGATCTTTGTTTCGTAAGCACTGTCACTCCTTTTGCAACATCAGCTCCTTTGATGACCTCTATTTTTCAGTATGGTGCAGACTGTAGACTTCGCCATACCAAACTTTGTAGCTAGGTCAGACACGCTAACACCACACTCATACTTCACTAAGAGGTCTTTTTTTTACCTCTATTGTGGCTCTAACAACTTTTCTTTTTGGTTTGCTGCTTTCATTATCCTTCTTTGACCCCATCCAATCGCATAGAAACTAACAGACACTGCATCAGGGGACTTGACCAGTATGTCTACATATAGAATTGCATGAAATCTCGTGTGCTGAAAATATGTTAAGCCTGAAAGGATAAGTCGTTGTTGTTGTTTTTGGAATTTCGCACAAAGCTACTAGCCGTCCCTAATTTAGCAGTGTAAGACTAGAGGGAAGGCAGCTAGTCATCACCACCCACCGCCAACTCTTGAGCTACTCTTTTACCAACGAATAGTGGGATTGACCGTCACATTAATACGCCCCCACTGCTGTTTGGCACGACTCGGGCGCGAACCCGCGACCCTCAGATTACGAAGCGCACGCCTTAACGCGCTAGGCCATGCCAGGCCCAAAAGGATAAGTCATGAAAAGAATTAGAGTACACGTGATTCGTGTCGCTCTTTCGGACAAAAATATTTCTTCATTCATTATGTTGCGTACTGTTGTTGGGGTCACATGGGCGTCTTGTGCAACTAATCTTTTCGTACTTGAAATTTTGCATATTACAAGACGCTACTCTTTGGTTACTACGACCGTGGTAAGCCTTCTCGCAGATCTCTTTCTGATGGTCCATATTCCTTTGTTTTTCAATGTCATTAAATTCATTGGATATCCCTCTCTTAAAAATTCTAAATTATTGATCTCAGTCAATGAACAGTTCGGATTGGATAGAGCTAATTCCCTTCCCAAAAGCGATAAATTTTCTTATACTTTTGAAAAGCCTCTTCAGCACTGACTTGCTGGTTAAATAGACATGAAATTTTGTTTATGCTCATCCCTCACTTAAAATCCGAGACTAAGAGACTTAAAAAAAAAAAAAATCTGTAGTTTACCTGGATTTTATCACAAATATAAATGTATCATGTAGATAGATGGGTGTAACAGAGTAACAAGAAAAATAAACTTGTTAAAGTGTTTATGAAAAGAATAACGACACATCCTTATTGTTACTCTACGAAAAACTACGCTCTCCTAACGAAAAGAGATATATATGAAAAACTCCATTATTCTGAACCGTCAAAAAATTAATTTCAAAATAACTTACTGCAGTATATAAAAAATATATAAAAACTCGTACCTTCTTCCATCCGTAATAACTATACAACTAAAATAGGTGATCAGAAATATAAAAAAGTTTGATTCTGACTGAAACTATCAAAATTAAGCCGTTTAACCATAAATTATTTTTTTTTAACGATGACAAATTATACAATGAAAATAATCTGACGTGCACAGAACTCCTCCAATACTTAGCTATATGTAGTGAATACTGAATAGTGGTAATTAACTACGTTCAACAGATGTAAAAGTTTTGTAAGTAGCTAACCCCTCCCCTCCTTCACATACTGAATAATGAAATCTCAGTAGCAAACTTCCTTTCGCTACGGCAGGAAATTTGCCATTTCCAATACGTCCGGTGTTTTAATAGAACCCACGAACTGTTGTTGAGAGGAACCGAAATATGTGTACATGTAACATAAAATGATATTTGAACAGCAACAACAAAAAATTAATTACATAAAAGACAATAACATCACGGTTTTCCACTACAACTAAAACACAATGGGCATATAACTTTACCTTGTTTAATTAACAGTAAAAAAAAACTAATTCCAAAATTATACCCTTAATCTCGCAACAAAGTTAATTGAGACAGTTTAATTGTTTTCTAATTACATCCTGAAAGAGGCATAAGAAACGCCACTTCTCGACGTGTTTTCTTTAGACAAAATTCGTATCAGTTTTAAACGAAAACTAGGCACTTAGCATCTAAAATTTATTATCAAAACGTTTTATAGTGAACAGTAGTAGCAGAATGAAATGTAAAACAAAAATTATGAATGTATTTACGATATAAAATTATGTGAAAATATATTAATATTGAAGAACAATAACTACTGCAAAAATATATCAATATTTAATTATTAATTTTACTTTACTTTCACACTTGCTAACTGGCAAATAAAATTATAAATGCGTGAAAAAAAAAAAAAAGAGGCAAAACATTCACGAAGAAATAAAACGTTTAGGGATGAAGACTTAAAATTAAGAAAAGAATTCTTACATAATGCCTTCATATTAAATTGCAAGTTACTATTACGCAACTTTACAGTACGAGTTTCATTTCTTTTAATTTTTGAAACGTTATTTAGTCACACTGCCCTACCTGAAACAACTTCAGGCTGAATCCCCATCTTAAGTTTGTAGTAGTTATTGAAGTGGTTTCGACAAAAAATATATAAAAAAAAACTGAACTTCGATCTGACCGAGATTTCCAGACGTAGTTTTGCAACTGTTCTCACTAATATATTCGTAAGTATAGTTGCTTTTAGAACTAGTGTTATTTACCACAAGCTATTTACCCTATCTTCGAGCTTCGCATCCATCTGTTTTACAACTTGAACTTATTGTAACACAAGTATTCCCTAATGACTACTTATTCGGTATGACATATCATATCCTCACTTAACTTGTCACATCCGCCAATAAATGGAATGTAGAAACAAAACTCACATTTACTTTGGGGTGTAATACATAACTTTACCAAAATATAAGTATTTCTCCGACCTAGAACACAATGAATTATAACGATGACGTCCAACCACAACGTTTACCTGAACAACTACATGACCTCAAACTGTTATTGCCCTCTAGTGGATAACAAAATTATGAAATTAATTCTCAAACTTTAAGCCAAAGAAAGAAATTAATGATATAACTTATTTCTGTGTGAAAGCACATTATAATAATATAGTATTAAATTGGAAGGTAACGATTTATAAACATAGTAAAGTGTTTTTGTTTTTGGGAAACATATAATATGTTTCGACACCATATGTAAATAATTGCAAACAAATTGCTGCAATAAACGTTGTGTTATGAAACTCAAGTAAAATTTCCTTAATTTTCATTGATAACGTGTATATAATGTAGACGAATAAGTTTAACAACCCAGTTCAAGTGAACAAAAAAGTTTAAATCGATCTCTCAAAAGTTATGTTTCTTGTAACATTAAACTTATATATCTATATGTTTATTTAATACAATAAATACTACATTCTGTCTGAAAAAAAGTAACTCTGGATTTTGGGCAGTTTCAAAATTTTTGACAATTCAGTAAGGAGTGCTTACCAAAAACTATATTCTTCAACAGAATGAAGTTCCTTAAATATAAAACATTTTAATGCAGATTTATTAATAATTTTGCGACTCAGTGCATAAGGCCAAGTCTTAACTTGTTTAAATAAAACACGCTACTAGCTGCTTAATGACATTATCCATCACGATTCTTACTCAGTACTTTTCGTTTCCATTAGTTGAATGTACCTGTGACCATAGATTAATCACAGAGGAATTGTAATAAGGAATTCAAAAGTAATACAGGACAAGTTAAAATATTTTCCTTGCAGTAAATTGATTTGTATTTAAAGTAATCGTATTCCAAGTTATGTTTCACTTGGAACATTTTGGACAGTCTTGGTCTTCTTATATAAGAAAAAATTCTGATTTATTTGGAAAGAGCTCAGAGGAAATCTAATATGGTAATTCTGAGGATGGAAGTAATATTTTATGGGGATATGAATTCAGGTCACTTAAGTTATTTTCCCTTGAGAAAAGAAGGATGAAAGGTGATGTATTTTTTATAACATGACATTAAAGAACAAAATAGGTTATTTTGGTTCATCTAGACTGTTCTATTCACTACATTAAACTACACACAGAAAAACTCAAAACCACTCCTTGTCATTCAAGTATTTATCAAGCTTCCCCTTAAATTAACTATATTCCTCATATTCGAAGACATTCCTTTCTAAATGCCATCTACCTTGTTCGAAAAATAAATTGTTTTAGCTGAAAATGACTCTTATCCTGCTAAAATTCATATAAGTGTCCCCTAGTCTAACTACTGTTACCATTAAATACAAAACATATGATACATAAACACTAATAATTATAACAAAGTTAAACACCTCAATTATGTTCCTTCTAACTTTTCTTTTTTCAAGAGAAAACAAGCTCATATGTCTTATTCTCGCACCACAACCTTACTACCCTAGGTATCACAATCGTAGTCTTCTTCTGGATTCTTTTCAGCCATTCAGTGTCCTTTTTAAGGTAAATAAGCAGCCCAGCACAGAACAAAGTACTCCAAATGTGGGCTAACTAATGACATATTAACATATTTAGATGTGTATTGAATACCTCTGAAAATACAACGTAAAATCCTATTTGCCTTGCCATTCTCAATAACACATTGCTTGGATGACTTAACAGACTAATCATCCAGTAAAATAAGGTATTTATCTCCATTAAGATTATTTCCATCAACATTATACTCATAATTCAGAGTGTGATATCCCACACGTATTACCTTGTATTTAGTATAATTAAAAGACATTCACAATTTATCCGCTCAATTCATTAAATAACCTAAATTCTTTTGTAAAGCAGTGGCATTATTTTCATAACTAGCAGAATTCAAAACCTTAATATTACCAGTAAAATTAAACAATTTTACTATGTCACTGATGTAAATAAAAAAGGAACAACTACCTCATTCGCAACATTTATGCAGTTTGACTGAACTATGTTTATAACAACCCTTTGCTTTCTATCATATAACCAGTTTTCTATTTAACGAGGCCATCCTATTGCCTATACTTAACAGAAATGACTTTTAAGAAGTCTTTTACGTGGCATCTTGTCAAATGTTTTTTTTTTGGAAAATCCAGTTATTCCAAATCCACACCGGTACCCTTACCTGCATAAATAATAATCACTTTAAAAATATCTAAAAAGATTAGAAATGCAAGATTTCCTCCTAGTCAAACCATACTGATTGTCCAACAACATTTTAAATTTTGTGTAATGTCGTTGCAAAATATATTTTACTAGACTTTCACACCACCAATATAAGTCTAATATTATAGAAGTTTGCAAGATTAATCGGGGGCCTACAGAACAACAAAGAAAAAATAACAAAATTTCGGTTTCTTTGTGTGTGCGTGCGTGCTATATTCTGTTAATAATAGGATAAGAGGACAAAAGTTAAAGACCTGGAAAAGTCAGGCTCAATTCCATTAAAGTTTTAATTTGCTAATAAGAGTGACTAACTCCTGGAATAGGGTTGTATCGACAATAGTGGAGGCCGGCACTTTACATGGGTTTAAAAGAAGATTCGATAATTTTCCTGAGAAGTACGTGTATGTTTCCTTATAACAAAGCCACATCGGATATCTGCTGAGCCCATATAAGGGAATCGAACCCCTGATTTTAACGTTGCCCGTCGACTAACCACTGTACTAGTGGGGAATTCCTAAAAAAGTAAAGAATGGACGTAGATTTACTTTTCTCAAGGGTGGGTCAGGAGGGACAACCGTAATTAAAAGACCAAATGGACGACTGTTGTCCACATGTTGAGTGATTTTATTTTGCATGTGATGACTAATTAATTTAAGCAAATAAAATAAAACAGTAGTTGGTTAATTACTTTATAGATGTGGAAACTCTTTAAAACATTTATACATTTTGTTTGTAAGTTATTTTCATAGCCATAGTTCCAGCATAATATTTATTAAACTTAAAAGTTCATTGAACAATGAGGAGAAAGAGATCAATAAAAATCAAAGTAATTAATCGGCTTATTAAATAATTTAAATTCTACTTTTACTTTAGTGCTACCCGCCCACTCTATTGTTTTGAGTATCAGATTTTCGATACGTAATAAGTATGTGATTTGGTAACGGTCAGCTGTTGTTATATTTCTTTAAGCAGGTATTATAAGTATGTATAGTTTTATTTTAATAATTTAACTGCACCTTAATGTTTATTGATGATCGGAAGTAGATTTCAGTTTTGATGTCGTTATTTTTACAATCGCATGAGTGTTGCTTCAGAAAGTGTTTGTTTCGATATTTTTATTGTTTTTATCTTTACAGATAGTACAGTTGGGCAACATAGGCGTAGTCAGTAGTTAATAATTACTGTAATCTAGGCGTAGACTGAAAAATAACGCGATTCTTGTAATACAGTTTGTGGTTCTGTAATTAGGGCTAATTTTAAAAGTCAAATAAGTAAACTAGCATTTAATAAATTAAACTTAAACTTTGAAGTTACCTTGACAATTCTGCTTTCCTGGTAGACTAGATACTAGTTTTAATATAAAAGTCGTAACGTGTTAATACATGATTAGGCACAGACAAAACCCACAACGACCAACTGTTTAATAAAACACCTGTGTGGTATGTCACCAGTAGTCGCATAAAACATTCAAATTCATGTCCAATGTCTTTTTGACTGTGTTGTCACTGAGGGGCACGAAGTTTGTGCTGTCATGAAAAACCCAGGCCTATGTCATAATTCATTAATTGTACATTGTTTACGTAATAAGAGAAATTCGCTTCAGACATTTTCATTATTTAAGAACAATTCTGTGAACTCTTATAAATTACCGTATATCTTAAGGGATACTTTTCCTTTGAAAACTGAGTTGCAATAGTATTTTTGATCAAAATGGAAGTGCATCATCGATTTATGTAAATAGTCAGTAATGTTATAATAATGAGTTTATACCATCATTCATTTGATATGGAAAATCCAAAGATCATTCTAAAATAACGAGTTTCAGGCAAGCCTAGACAGAATCATACATTTTCTAAACTCTGAATACTGTCATTATAATTGGCTATATCAAGTAGTAAGTTGTATGTTTTATAATTTTAAGTTTCTCAGTAACTTGTTTTGGTCCAATGAATATTTTATTATTCTTTTTATCCAGATTTCTGCAAGTCTAAGCTTCAGTACTTTAATTTTAAATTCTGTTAAAGACCAGTATAGATAAGCTGTGTGCAAAACTTTAGAATAAGTATCTGATGTGATGCAGTTAATTTTTATTTTAAATATAACTCTAAACTTAAAATAATGGTTAATAACAAAATTTGGGGAATTGGAAGAATAAAAGCCTTTTATTTCTTTATATTTAGAAAACAATTGGATAAGGAGACAAAAGTTTAATATTTGTCAAAAGACAGACTATGGTCTAGTTAAGATCACTGTATTTTGAAAACAGTTTTCCAAATGAGGCCTAATTAAAGTTCTGTACAAAGAAACAATAGCCTTCTGTGAATAGTATTCCAGTTTTTTCTTTTCAAAATAAAAACTAATGTATATTTTTTCATTTCATGCAGGTGTGATGAAGTCGTTATCACTGTGAACAATTTGTTTTTTTCTCTACCTGCTAGTTGATATTTTGTAAAGAACAACAGCCCTTGAAGATGCATCATCAGTTTTTTCTTCTTTTAAGTTTTCTTCAGGCTTTGGTGATTCCTTTAGTAAATACAGTTCCTTTAAGTAAAGGTCAGTTGGAGTACAGACCACACATTTTCTTTGCTAATGTGCTGTCAAGTTTGTTAATGTTTTTTAATAAATCACTAACTAGAAAGTAGCATTGATCTATTAATAGAATTTAGTAAGCATAGTGAAAACTGGAGTGTAAATGTATTTAGTGATGAGAAACAGCCAGTTTCCAGTTGTTTTAATTTTGCCAATATTTTACCTTATAGATGTATCAACATTTAGATGCCCTATTGAACATTAACCTAATCATAGCAGAACAAACAGTTGATGTGATTCAAAATAATAACAGTTTGTTCTTATGTTGTCTGACATATGACCATGTTAATAAGAGCAAAATAGTGTAAAAATAAGTGTGGGACAATAATAAAAAGTGTTGAAGGAAATATTTATTTAAAAATTAAAGTAAAAGGATGAGTTATGGGAACATTAATGAACATCTAGAGGTAAATCGTATGTGTAGTTATAGTCATACGCTATAGACATACACTCTTTTGAATAGGAATCCAGCAGATGGTATTAAAATGTCAGTATCTATATACATAAATCCACCATTTAAAGTGGCAACCCTCTATTCCTGCTAATCAGAGACTGTTTATGTGAATAGATTAAAAGATATTGCAACACCTGACCAGGTACAAATAAAACAGTTTGGAAGACTTTATATTAAAAAAAAATATAACAACTAAATAAACTTTATTTAAATAATTTCTGAAGTCACATTTGACAAATAGGAAAAGAAAAACGTAATTGTTAAATTTAGACATAAATTAGAATACATAATAAAATGTGTATTTTAAGATGGATTACTCGTGTAGTCTGGAATTTCCTTCATTACACATAGGTTATTTGTAAAACCATTTCCAGTAATGTCTGTAGTATGTGTTTAATGTAAGACGTATGCTAAACACAATGTGTTTAAATTGGCAGGATCTCTGTTACATCCTGATTTCCTTCAGTCTGGTTCTATACCATATCTACCTGGTGTTGTAACAGGTGTTCTTTTGGTGTGCTTTGTTATAGTTCTAGCTGGTTGTTTATGCTGCCCCCATCAGAGATTAAAGGTGAGATTTTCAGGAACCTTTGATATATAACACCATATCTTACAATTATATTTGTAAAATGCAATTCTAATATATTTTCCCAATGTTTTAATGTTAAGTGACACATATAACCTTGGTATATAGAACAACAAAATTGTAGTTCTCTTTGGATCAAATTATCTTTGAAAATTGGGGCAGTATTTATTTTCTTATAATCTTCTGTTAACCCTTTTGTATCCTAGATTTTACTGACATTACATAATAACAATAGCAGTTACATTTGTATTTTTTGGTGTTGATTCTATTTTTGTACAATATAAAATAAAATGTATCAAACTTTTGAATTTTTTCTCTGTTTGCTGCAGCCAGATGGCACTGTCACTGTATGTATTATTACTGTAAGTAATAAATTGATTTTTAAAATATATTTCTATTTAACTTTTGTTATAAGCTTCTAGAAATTGAGATTATATGTTGTATGTGATTATACACACACGCACACACACACACACACACACACACACACACACACACACACACACACACACACACTAGAATAATATACCTCTGTTTTTTGTGTTTCTCTCTATTAATTTCTTCAGCTGGTTTCTTTACTTCAAAGGTCAATGTTTATGATGTAATTTTACAGAAAAATCTGTAATAAAAACATTGAAATACTGCTTTTCAACTAAATATAAATAACCTAAATTGAATGTACATGTTTTTCCAACTGTACAAACCTGTAATACATTCCTTGACTGGATATTGTTTTCCAGAATTGAATTTGATTGGTTGTTTAATTTTCCCAAATTTAACACAGCTGATTACATTTAATTTTCTGGAATTCAACTAAACTGTATGTTGTTTATTTTTCCTAATTTCAATGTAGCTGAATGTTTTTTTTTTAAATTTCCCACATTCAAAACGATTGGATATTGTTTAACTGACCATGATGGCCTGGCATGGCCAAGTGCGTAAGGCGTGCGACTCGTAATCCGAGGGTCGCGGGTTCGCGCCTGCGTCACACTAAACATGCTCGCCCTCCCAGCCGTGGGGGTGTATAATGTGACGGTCAATCCCACTATTCGTTGGTAAAAGAGTAGTCCAAGAGTTGACGATAGGTGGTGATGACTAGCTGCCTTCCCTCTAGTCTTACACTGCTAAATTAGGGACGGCTAGCACAGATAGCCCTCGAGTAGCTTTGTGCGAAATTCCCAAACAAACAAACAAATTAACTGACCATGACTGGTTGTTGTTGAGTGTTCTAAACTTGAGCATGGCTGAATATTTTTTAAATTTCCTGAATTGATTATAAGTAGATATTTCATGATGTTTTAAATTCAGCATGAGGGGGTGGTTTAAGGATGGTTAAAATTGAGTCTGATAGAACACAAGAACCAGAGAAATAAAGAAAGAGATAAATGGCAAAGGAAAAAAAAAAGATTGCTGGATCACAGACTTTTAGATCGTAGAGTTAAAGTGATATTAAAGTGTCTAATGAATTAAGTTTAATTTTTTGTTCAGATTGCTCTGTATATTAAACCATGATACATCATCAAGTAAGTTGACACACTGCTACATTTCAACTTAAGGAAAGAAATGGATGCAGAACAACAAAGTGTTTCTAATTTTTTTCTAATTTGAATGACCAACAGCAACTGTGTTTGTTTCTAATATTCTGATGTTATGATAAATGTATTCACAAACAGTATTATTTGGCATAAATCACAGAAAAATCACTTAATTAAACCTTCTACTAAATATGTTCCTTCAAACTGTGCAAGGAAATAAACTGGAATGATACCTGAGATAAGGTTTTTTTCACCTTTGTTTAATTTAGTTGAAAATGTACAAGGGTCTAAAGTTAACATGAATCAGATTACAGTATCAGCTTTGTGCTGCTCGTGTAACATGTTTACATTAAACTGGGTAGTTTGGATGTGTGTAAGAAGTTGTATCTAATATAAATTTGTAGCTTTATATGTATGTTTATCAAATGTAAACATGCCTGTGGGTTCACTTACATTTGTAAACTTCCAAATTTTTTAACAGTTTAAAAGAATGTTACAGATATTTTATTTTGCCAGTAATTCCAGTAAAGACAATGTATTCAGTACTTGACAGGCATGAAATACTTTATTATTTATTGTGTTACTATGGTTTGAAATACTGCTATTTATAAATTATATAATCAAGGACAAGTGCAGATTTGGTTGGAGTGTTTGATAGTTTCTTTACGAGTGTTAAAAGCTGAGAAGTTGTATATAATTGTTTAAAAAAATTGTTTTTCTATAGTTAAAAATTAAAACTGAAAAGTGGAAACATTTTAACATGGTATGTTTCTAAATATTAAGCAGGTGAGTCACTGTTTTTCACAAATTATATTGTTCATAGTATTGTGTTGTGATTGGTAGTTACTAAGAAAGCATAGAAGTTGAAGGTTGTTGGATTAATGATTGATAATACAAAATTATTTATCATAGTCCTGTTGGATTTGACTATGATTATTGAAGATGTGGCTCGCTATACCTGTTATAATTTTGTGTTTTGTGTGTTTCACATACAGAACTTAGGACAGAGCAACGGAATAGCTTTATCCCAGAAAATTTACCATAATCTTCCAAGATCATCATTTGAATTGGATTCTATCCATCATCAACTAAGCAGGCAGTTTTATGAAGATGAAGTTGAATTCGATCAACCACCAGAAATTCATTTCAGGAAACAAAGCGATCTGCCAGCTGACAGAGTACCCCATCCAGCCTATTTTGGTCAAGTTCCATCAAAGCAGTTTGTCCTGGAAGAATGGCTTGGTATGGTATTTAATTAGTATTTTCAAGTTATTAATTTATTTGAGTATAAACTTTTAATTTTTTTTTTTGTTCTGTTGTTGAACATTGAACAAGATAAGTTAGAAATTGATACAACATTTTTATTAAGCAGTATTTTTCATTTTTCAATTGGATAATAAAGATGTTAAAAAATGGCATATTGTTAGTTTACCTTAAGCCTTCTTTATGATAAAAACCATTATGTGCTCTTATTGCTTGGCATCATTATTAAAAACCTTTATAGATAATAGTTTCAACCGTCACCACATCCAGTATTTGAACGAGATTGGCAATGGTTGGTTTGGAAAAGTGGTTGAAGGTCAGGTTCAGGAAATTGGTGTGGACCAACCTCAGTCTCGGGTAGCTATTAAAATACTGAATGAGGATGCTTTACCCTCGCAACATAATTATTTTCTGAATGAAGTCGAGGTTTTCAGGTGAGTTTTTGGAATGCATCCGGTTGAATACCTTACATAATTAAAAATAGTTTTTCTGTGTGGTATCATTTATTGGAGTGATAAGGGTAATAGATTGCTATTGCATGAATCAGATAGTTAATGTTTAGTGCCAGAGTTATTCTAGGTAACTTGAGAATGCAAGCAAGACAAAATATGGTACAAGAAAAAGTTTCTGAGAACAAAGACGAAAATGCAGTCTTCAAACACTGAGATCACAAGGTTGTCTTTTGAAAATAACAAAACAGAACACAAGATAGAATAATATCAGAATGCATCATACAAACATTATGTAGTCAACATAAACAGTCTTGTATTAAACTGATGTACTATTAACATTTACAACAGATAAAGGAACTTCAGTAACGTTTGATGCAAAATATTTGTTTTCTGATCTTCAACAGAAAACTTCGTCATCCTAATATTTTACGGGTGATTGGACAGTGCCTTGAAGACTCTCCTTTCTTGATCCTTCTGGAGTTTGTGTCAATGGTAAGGTTTAAATTTATATTTTATTTATGTGTATACCACATGTTTTGTGTCAGACACAAATTAAGTTCAATCTTTTTATGGGTAAACATTTATTAAGTCCACATATTTATGTACTTGTGTTTCTGGATTGCGGTTAGTATTTTTTATTTTATAATACAAAAGTGCTTATTTACAACTGTTTAAGTTTTGTTTTTACCAGTGGAAGAAACTTTCTCATGTGATAATGTCAGGGAAAAGTAATCAAAATAGTCTTAATTATTGATAATATCTTGTTTGTGCTCACCACAGCTTTTCTCCCTTAAATTTTGACCTATGTTGAAAAAGTATCTTTTATATAAATGTTATTACATGTATTACCCTCACTGTATAAAACCTATTTTGCATGATAGTAGGTGATTTAAATATTGTGTTCATTGATTGGCCATGCTGTTTCTATGGTGATACTTTTAAATGTGTATTTTTAAACAATGATTGCTTCAGGGAAACATGTTGGATTATAGTTACTCATTTTGACTGTGTATAATTAACAGTTACTAAACAGTACCATGTTTGGTGTGTAGGGATGAGCAGGAAAAACCATGGTTTACACATACTATGTATTATTCATTATATTCTTGAATCTCTCTTATAATGATTTCATAGTCTTCTGTAAACTCTTAACTTGGGTTTTTAAGGTTTTCAAAAGCTGCTAAGATCTTCATTTTAGTCAAAACATCACTGAGTATAGAATTATTGAGTAGAACAGCCATGTTCTGCTGGTTGTTCAAATTGTGATGTCAGAAGGGTTAGCTCACCAGTGTTTGAAGTTGTTGTGATGACTTGTTGTATTTTAACTTCATAGTTTCATTACCTTCAACACATGATGTCCACCAAGACAACTCATCATGCCAGACTGCCTTCATAGTGACTTCCATTCATTAACATTTAAAAAGAAGGGAAACAAGTAATAAAACAATTTTTAAAAAAATAAGTGTGATGTAATGCCATCTATTGGATTGTAAATATATCTATTGTGTTTTTGACACGTAATAAGCAGCAGAAACAAGGCAGAGATAAATATAAAAATCTCTATGTAAGTAGCTACTGACTCAATATTGCAAAATTATGGAAATTTGTCAATGTAAGACTTTATAGCATTATTCAAACATGAATTCATGCAAATGAAAGAAATTCAACATTTAGTTATAAATAAAAGTTATTCTTGGAAAGATTTGGCTACTTATGCTATGTTTTTCATGTGGTTTTGTGTATTTTTTTCTACCTTGTTTCTGTACTTTCTGGAAATGTCATTCCTACATCATACTTATTTTTTTATAAACAGCTTTTAACAATATTACTACCACACAGATTGGCCATGTATAATTAACAATTCTTAATTATGTCAGTACCACACAGATTGGCCATGTACAATTAACAATTCTTAATGATGTCAGTACCACACAGATTGGCCATGTACAATTAACAATTCTTAATGATGTCAGTACCACACAGATTGGCCATGTACAATTAACAATTCTTAATGATGTCAGTACCACACAGATTGGCCATGTACAATTAACAATTCTTAATTATATTGGTACCACACAGATTGGCCATGTATAATTAACAATTCTTAATTATATTGGTACCACACAGATTGGCCATGTATAATTCACAATTCTAACTGATATCAGTACCACACAGATTGGCCATGTATAATTCACAATTCTAACTGATATCAGTACCACACAGATTGGCCATGTATAATTCACAATTCTAACTGATATCAGTACCACACAGATTGGCCATGTATAATTCACAATTCTAACTGATATCAGTACTACACAGATTAGCCATGTATAATTCACAATTCTAACTGATATCAGTACTACACAGATTAGCCATGTATAATTCACAATTCTAACTGATATCAGTACCACACAGATTAGCCATGTATAATTCACAATTCGAACTGATATCAGTACCACACAGATTAGCCATGTATAATTCACAATTCTAACTGATATCAGTACCACACAGATTAGCCATGTATAATTCACAATTCTAACTGATATCAGTACCACACAGATTAGCCATGTATAATTCACAATTCTAACTGATATCAGTACCACACAGATTAGCCATGTATAATTCACAATTCTAACTGATATCAGTACCACACAGATTAGCCATGTATAATTCACAATTATAACTGATATCAGTACCACACAGATTAGCCATGTATAATTCACAATTCTAACTGATATCAGTACCACACAGATTGGCCATGTATAATTCACAATTCTAACTGATATCAGTACCACACAGATCAGTATAATTCACAATTCTAACATATCAGTACACATTGGCCATGTATAATTCACAATTCTAACTGATATCAGTACCACACAGATTGGCCATGTATAATTCACAATTCTAACTGATATCAGTACCACACAGATTGGCCATGTATAATTCACAATTCTAACTGATATCAGTACCACACAGATTAACCATGTATAATTAACAATTTTTATGTAACAGTGAGAACAGTTGTATGAAGGGACTTGAGTGTAAATTTTAGTAGGTTAGGAGTCATCTTCTGCTATAACAGTTTCATTATTCTAACAGGGTGGGTGACCTTTGGAATGTGTTGTCTTCAGATGTTAAATAGACTGGCTTCAAAGGGTTTTTTATTTAGGCTAACTTAGCTTGAGTTTTGAACAGCCGAGATGAACCAGTATGTCCTTTGTTGTCCCAAGATCTTATGTTATATTGTAGCATGACTAGTGTTCATATTCTAATCATGTAAGTTATATTTTCTATAGTGCCAAACACATTATATATTATACAGAAAATTTGTTTATAAAAGTTATAAAGTGTTGAGTAATATAAACACCTGGAAATTAATATGATCTGTCAACAGTCCAAAGCTTCATTAGACGGGACAGCCTGTTTAAGACTTTTCACTCAAAAAAAGTGTTTGATAGACAAATTTTAAGTCACATTTTGGTTTATATGCAGGTTGCAGAAGTGAAAGACAAATGGTTGAAGGACAGATGTAGAAGTGTATTCTCGAAATGGATGGGTGTGGGTATTAGAACTTTAATTAGAATAAAGTACAGAACAACATTTTGACCTTCTTAGGTCATCTTCAGGTTAACAAAGAGAATTTGCAAACTGTTGTTCTCTATTTTAATTAAAGTTTTAATACCTGTACCAGCCATCTTGAGAATACATTTTTACTTCAAATGGGTTTCTTTTCATCACGAAATGTAGAAACCTTTATCCTTTGCATGTACATTATTTACACATTGGATTATTCCTGTTAAAAATGCATAGGGTATTAAAGATGTGTGTTTGTATTTAAAACTAATGGCATTGTATGTAATCAGTGTAAAAGGACAAAAGGAAACAAATTCCAGAAGAATGTGTTTTAACAGTTGGTAATATCTGGAATTCTGATATTTAATAATCTTAAAGTAGCCAAAACAATGCTTGGTTTTTACAGGATTTGAAGAAATTCTTGATAAATGATCAATCGAAGCGTGAGTTGTTAGTGGAAAGTGAATCACTTCTTCGTATGGCTGTTAATGTGGCTTCTGGATTACAGCACATTCATGAGCAAGGGTTTATACACACGTATGTTTTTGATTTTAGTATTATAATTATTGATAACAAACTATAACATCCTTTCCTATGCAGCCCACTAATGTGTATTTTTTTTATAGAAATTGTTAATTATTTTGTATCTGTTTTTCTTTTTTTACTGCTGTGTTATTATACTAGTCCATCTGTTGTGCATTGTACAATTTAAAAAAAAAAGTTTTTTGATAATATGGCCTGGTGGTTAGGGTGTGCAATTCACAATTTTGGATTCAAATCCAATCATTGAATATGCTCACTCTTTCAACTATGCAGGTGTTATAGTAGGATATTAAATCCAACTTTTGTTTTTAAACAGTAGCCCAAGAATTGAGTGTTAACACTAGCTGTCTTTCCATAGTCTGTCGCTTTAAATTAGAGATCGATAGTACATATAACACTCTTTGAGATTCTCAACTTCACAAGTTATATTATTAGCTATTAACTGTGACTATTACCAGTTAATGTACAGTACAGTTTTAAGCTTATGAACATGTAAGGAATGTAGACAGAATATAAGAATAGATTGAAAAATTTTTATGGCCACAAATAATTGTACATGTGTAGATTTCTTATTTGTATCCATGTTCAGTGTGTACCAAGGCTAGGTTTGCTCTATTAAAACAATTTTGTAGTCTCATTCATGTCATTACAGTTCATTTTCATCACCTCTGTATGATGACTATGTATTTTTACAATAGGCCTGTAGCATACTTTCCATGCACACCAGACCTCCTGCAGGCTTTCTAGTATCCATTTCAACAGCTCTGTGACATAAATATTCTATGTTATGTCTAGTAACTTGTGCTGTATGTTTCTGTATGTGATAGCATGATTACATGTTTCAGATATCTGCAGAGGTAGATTGTGATTAAAGGGATTTATGGAAGTAAATTTTGTACATGTGACTTGTGTCACTTTTCTAAACAGAAGTTCTTTTTTATTATGTTGGGCACTATTGCCTGAGATAAGGGACAGTTTTTGCCATTGATATTTGTTTTTGTGGATTCTCACCTGTTGCAAAACAATGTGTTTACTTACCACTGTTAGGAGATACTTTTTGCACATCTGATTATAGATGGTCCTGAATTACCAAGCTCATTCATATTCCTTTTTTTTTTTTCAAATGCTATTAATTATAGGAGATGTTTCTTTCTTAAATTCTCCATCTGGACACATTTTTATGAATTGGTGAATTAATCAATAATAGATGTTGCACATCTCCCCCCACCCCCACCCAGACAACCAAGTTTTAATGACATTACACTCCAAGATGCCAAACAGTGTCAAAATCTACTTTGATATACCATGCAAAAGTGTTAAGATAAGACAATGTATTATTCTTTCCATTTTATGAGGTTCATTCTCCTATATGAGTACAGAATGTAAGTTTCAACAC
This sequence comes from Tachypleus tridentatus, assembly GCF_004210375.1. Classification (NCBI taxonomy): domain Eukaryota; kingdom Metazoa; phylum Arthropoda; class Merostomata; order Xiphosura; family Limulidae; genus Tachypleus; species Tachypleus tridentatus. The sequence continues at coordinate 88,713,213 of NC_134826.1, read as the reverse complement.
CATGATAATACTTCACTGCCCCCTGTTGATAATTGAATGAGCCAGAGTGAGAATTCTTATCTTTTATAATTCCCATACACTTGTACCAAGGGCATGTCATAAAAGTTCTTTTGAATGAACATACTGATCAAACTTAGGGTCTGAACTAACTATTATGGTACCTCATGCAGAGTCTTAACTATATAGAACGAAGCTAACATATGATACTGGTATATACTATAATAAATCAATTTAATTGCACTGCATATTCGATTTTGTTGTCATGCTACAGCCTGAACAGCATAGAGAATTTTCATTAGAGCATAGAATTCACATAAGAGCTTCACATGATGCTGGTTGGACTCTCTGACAAATTGTTGCAGACTTGAAATGCTCCCCAAACATTGTCAAGTACACCCTAGTTTATGAGACCGAGACAGGTAACTTTGAAAATAGTAATGGAAGAGGCAGAACACATAAAGTGAATGATATTGATGTCAATTATCTTTATTTATAAAGCTGTCGGTACAGAAGGGAGACTGGTACTGATGTCAAACATGAGGTAAACAACCATGTACCAAATGACAGAAAAGTCTCCAGATCTACAGTATCTAGAAGACTAAACAAGAATGGAATATTTGGTCATGTAACAGTTAAAAAACAATCTTACTCTGGTCTCCAAATATTGTTAAGAGACTGAAACGGGTTAAAATGTATGAAAACTGGACTGTTTATGATTGGAAAATAGTCTCAGGGACGTACAAAGCATAGGTTGTACGTCCTGTGAAAAAAAGATGAAAGACACTTACCCCAAAGCATAGCTCCTACCATAAAGCATTGGGGAGGCAGTGTGATGGTTTGGGTTGTTTTTCTTCTAAGGCAACAGGAGATATTTCCAAAATAAATAGACTAATGGAGCAGTGTATTATTTTTAAAGGATTCTACTACCAAGAAAATAATGACCCCATACTCTCATCCAACCAATGAGTAAATTACTTAGCTAAGGAAGAAGCTGCTGGAGTCATTCAAATGATAAAATGGTTCCCACAGAGCTCCGATCTCAGCCCAATTGATCAGATCTTGGATTCGACAGATCAAAATCTTCACAAATCAAAAGTTACTTCTAAAGAAACTTATGGAAGTGTGTCAGAGATATTTGGAGTGAAATTACAAAAGATACTTTGATTAAATATGTTGCAACAATAGCTGAAACATTGTGTAGTTATTGAAGCAAAAGGGAGACACAAAATATTAACTGTTTACTGAACTTAAGCACTTCCACTGAGTTTCTGTTGTACTAAGTATGAAGGTTAGTAACATTTTGGTGTTCCACCTTTGATTGACCCTCCACTGTTCTTTGAAAGCAGCATGAAATGTAATGTTTGACTTTGTCCTAACACGTTTATGTTAATGTGTTAATGGTTTATGTTCTATGGCTCAAAATAGTGGGAGGGAATGGCCCACTTCCATTTATAAAGTTGATTTTTTAAGTTTAACTTTTTTGTGTGCATTTGCTTGTTTAACTTGATACACAAATGTTTCCAATAGTAATTGGTTAATGTTTAAAATCAAGTTTCTTGTACTGTAGAGATTTGGCTGCTCGCAACTGTGTGATCACTTCAGATTGGACAGTGAAGATTGGAGATTATGGAACGTCAGTAGAAAAATACAAGGTGAGAGATGCGTGGCCATTTCTTATAATAAAAACCATTAAAGTAGGTCAAGATTTTGTATACATTTAATAAATTATTAAAAGTAATATATGGTATTTACAATAATTGGGTTATCTAAATGACTGTTTAGACTACACATCCAAAACTCTTGTAGTGGACGAGACAGTACAAAATTACATAAATACCTTCAATCACAGACAGTGAAATATAATAAATGTGATTTCATCTGTCAGTGCTTCATCTAACATCTTATATTACCATCATTTGTATTAAAATGTTACCAGTGTTGAAAAGTTTCCTTTAAAAGGTTTTTAGTTCTGATGTTCTTAAACCATTCAGATTTTTTTCTAGCTTTTTTTTGATGGTTGTAAGATTTTAAACTCATTTCTGGTGATAATTTTGGTTTATAGCTTGATTATTCTACTTGTGTACATTTCTGTTATTTCTTGGTAGGTGTTTGGGTTAAATTATTATTTTGTTCCCCCAAAGGGGTACGAAAAATAACCTGGGGCAGTCAGAAACTTGTTTCTCTTCACCCCACATGTGGCTAGAGGTAATTTGGTTCATAATTTGAAACTTATTAACTGAACTGAAGTAACACTTATTTACTAAACTAGAGTGATGGAAGTAAATTACCTTGGAATGTTGACAGGTTTATTATCTCTTTGAAGCACGTTGGTCAAAGCTGCAAAAAGGGCTCATTGAGCCGGAAAATGTGTGAAGAGTTGGACGTGAAGCTCCAGCATACATTCTCTGGAAAGTATCTATTTGTGTAGTTGTGGTCACATTGGAAAGAGCAGGGAGATGCATAGTCAGTACATCAACACAGTTTACACACATGACTATAGTTTAGAAAAATTTAGATACTTAAAGACAGGCCTCTCTTCAGGGCTGGGATCTATAGATCCAACGAAACAGATTTTGCTGTGGGAGGAAATTGGAGTACCTCGAGAAAACCCACTTTCATTGGTAGGGTGCCTAATAATATACCCTACCAGTGCTCAACACTGAAAGTTAGATGGCATATATGATTAGATATTTGAGTTTTCATTCAGGGCATGAATAAAGTTGTACAGAGAGAGGTATCGCTGCCATGTACATGGAGTGGCTGCTAGTTCTGGAAATTGCCTTGTTAATTGGGTACAATTACATGCTATTTTATAGTATTGTGATACTATAGAGATTAGTCTCTTCTTGAGAGCAGGGATGTTGCTTGCTTTCATGAGGCAAGCAGTCAATGTGTATGCAGGGAGATGATATGACAGTCGAATGGTGAGATTCTGGGTTCGTTGCAGTTTTTTTAGATGTTTAAGGGTGCATTTGCTGAAATCATGTTTCCATATTCTATGATTGAGCGAATGTATATCTCGTAAATTATAAGAATACTTTTGGTCCTGCAACCCTTGACAATACTATTGATTCTTCTTAGATAGAAGATTTGTTTATAAACTTTTGTGAGAATGTTTTTGAAGTGGTTGGTCCATGTTAGTTTTCTGTTGAATGTGTTGTCTAGAAATTTTATGGTGGGGGAGAATTTAAGCTCTCTATTCATCGTTTTCAGTTTGACTTTTGAAATGGACTTGTTTCTCCTGGATATTTTGCATTTAAAGATTATGGCCTGAGGTTTGATTGCATTGAGTGCTACTTGCCAGGTGTTGCACCAGGCGGTTATACTGTTAAGTGTGGATTGAACTTTCGAGGTTGCTAGCAGGGGTTCACATGACGTGCTCCATACTGCTATGTCGTCAGCATATTGAGATGCATAGGTGTACGTTAATTTGAGGAATGGAATATCATTAACATACATGACATATAAAAGGGGGCTAAGTACAGATCCTTGGGGAACGCCTGCCGAGAGGTGAACGGTGTGAGATGTTGCATTGTTAATTTTTATTTAAGCTATTCTGTTGTCTAAAAAGCTTGATATTCATCTTGTTAAGATTGATGGGAAGTTAAACTGAAGAAGTTTGTACTTGATGCCATACTGAGTTGAAGGCTTGTCTAACATCCAGAAATAAACCCACAGTGGTGAGGTTTTTATTAAAACCCTGTATGATAGATTCTGGTAACCTTACTAAGTGATCAGCAGTCTGTATGTATCTACAAGAGGCATTTTCTATTTTGGAAAGTAACGTGTTGCTATCCAGGTACCATATGATATGTGCTGTTAGTATTTTTTCCAGTAGTTTACCTATGCTGTTAATGAGGCTGATAGGTCCATAATCTTATGGATTCTTGGATGCTGGGGCTGTTTTGGGTATGATTTTTATTATTACAGTTTTACATTGAGATGGGTAATACTCTGAGTATAGTGAAAGGTTAAATGAGGCTACTAGATAATTAATAAGTGAAGTTGAGGCTTTTTTAAGAATGATGTTGCACATGTCATCTTCCCCTGGGGTAGTGTTTTTTAGTATTTTGATTAATAACCTGATTTTGGCGTGTGTTATTGGCTTAGTGAGTAGCGGGATGTTGGTAGATGTTCATTGTTTTTGCGTGGTAGGGAGCATGGGAAGTCGATACTAATTAAGTTTGCATTATTTTTGATAAAATTTTGAATTGTGCAAAAAGAGTGGTGAATACCTGTTTGTAGTATTTGGCTAGTAATTTGGCTTTTTTAAGGTCAGATGTTGCTGTACTGTTGTCTAGTTTCAGGTTGGGATATTTTTCTTTGAGTTATCATTGCACATATTTTTGAATTTTTTCCAGAATGTTGCAGAGTCTTCGTGTGAATTATCTAGTGATGCACATAGCTCAGACAAGTTATGTTCTTTTTGTTCATTGATGTGGCAACAGATGAGGTTGTTTATCTGATTGATTCTGGTTTTAGTGGTGGTGTCATGAAAAATAGTGGATTGGCGTCTGAGTTTGCGTCTTTTAATAATTAGTGAGTGGACTGCTTTGGTGAGTTTCCATGAGTTTGGATGATTGTTGAGGTTACGATTGGGAACTGTTGTGTCTGTTGAATTTGTTATTGTATTGACTATGCTGGATAAGTAATCATCTATGGACTTGGGGTTGTTAGCCTGCATTGCTATCTCTGGTAAATTGTTGTTGAAAGTTTTCTCCAGTCAGTGACGGAGAAATCGAAAATCCTGGGTGGGTTGATCATGGTTTGGGGACAGGTACATTTCTGCCAGTGATAATTTCGGTGTATAGCTTGATTATTCTACTTGTGTACATTCCTGACAGTTGCCAGTTGTGGTGTGTTTACTTAAACTGGTATTAAATATTCTTTAATTCAGGCATTAAAGGTTGGAATAGCTTAGGACCACATAATCGTTGGTCTTTATATGTGGATTTTTGTTTCTCTGTATAAGGTATTATGTTTATAAAAACAACTTCAGTTCAAACAGATTAATTAATAAAGCATAAATAATTTTCAGTTATGAATTTTTCATTGAGGTTTTGAATTTACTAACTGTTTTATTAAGGTCAAGTGTTGATTTACTAACTGTTTTATTAAGGTCAAGTGTTGATTTACTAACTGTTTTATTAAGGTCAAGTGTTGATTTACTAACTGTTTTATTAAGGTCAAGTGTTGATTTACCAGCTGTTTTATTAAGGTCAAGTGTTGATTTACCAGCTGTTTTATTAAGGTCAAGTGTTGATTTACCAGCTGTTTTATTAAGGTCAAGTGTTGATTTACCAGCTGTTTTATTAAGGTCAAGTGTTGATTTACCAGCTGTTTTATTAAGGTCAAGTGTTGATTTACCAGCTGTTTTATTAAGGTCAAGTGTTGATTTACCAGCTGTTTTATTAAGGTCAAGTGTTGATTTACCAGCTGTTTTATTAAGGTCAAGTGTTGATTTACCAGCTGTTTTATTAAGGTCAAGTGTTGATTTACCAGCTGTTTTATTAAGGTCAAGTGTTGATTTACCAGCTGTTTTATTAAGGTCAAGTGTTGATTTACCAGCTGTTTTATTAAGATCAAGTGTTGATTTACCAGCTGTTTTATTAAGGTCAAGTGTTGATTTACCAGCTGTTTTATTAAGGTCAAGAGTTAAGTTACTTCATACCTCATTAGTTTTGGTTTGAAAGAGTAATGGAGATTTGTAAATCTGGGAAACATTTCCCATTGTTTGAAATATGTATGTTTAGTTTAAAACTGTACAGGTAATGGGTTACTTTCAGTGTGTTAGTTTTGTGACAGGCTCAGTATAACATATACGAGTTAAGTATTTATACTGTAACTTCTGATGCAGTGTGTATACCTTCATAGAATTTGATAGATTTTTAGGTAAATATTACAAGTGTCTTGTACACAAAAGTCAGATTTTTTAATGAAATAGTTTAGGAAAAATTTATTTTTGAAAATATCGAGTGTTTTGTTCCTAGTCTGAGTGTGTAATGATTTTTATGTTGTGATTTAAAAAATTATTTGTTTCAGAAATCTCAAATATTATTTGTGTGATCTCTTGAATCCTCCTAAAAACATTACAGGCATTTATTTTCAGTAAGATTTTATATTTTGTCTGTTATTTCTCTAACTATGTGGGGTTTATCAATTTGACTAACCTTCTAACCATTATAAAAATAAATATAAATTATGTTGTTATAAAAGGACTACAGGTTATAATACGAAAACACACGTATAGTCTTAAATAGCTTAAATGTCAGAACAACATATATTTATTATTTTTATTATATTGACCTTTCAGTTTTGCTGTGGGATATCTTCACTCATATCTAATAATATAGAACTGACCTTTAGTCTCTACAAAGTGACCTGTCTTGGCTGTTTTTTAGTAGACTAGTATATTGTAATATACAGTCACAATTCAATTAATATATATTATATATACACTGTTGGCCAAAATCTTAAGGCCAATGAACATAAAGAAAAAAATATGCATTTTGCATTGTTACACTCAACCACTTATTTGAATAGAGCTTTGAAAGACCAAAATAAGAAAAGGGAAAATAAAAATAAAAAACTTTTTTAGCATTTAATAGGGAAAATGTGAACACTATGAAATTAGCCTAAATACTAGCTGGTCAAAAGTTTAAGACCATACCAAAAAGAAGTCCTAAACAGGGTAGGAAATGCCCAACAAGAGGTCTCAGTAGTGAGTTGCACGGCCGTCATTGTGAATAACTGCAAACATTAGCTTTGGCATGGTCGATATAAGCTTTTGTAGAAGGCTGGCTGGAATGTTATTCATGAAGATCATGCACTGTTTGGAATTTACGTTTACTTCTATAGACTTCCCTTGTCATCCACCCCCAAACATTTTCAATGGGGTTCACTTCGGGCGAACATGCTGGATGGTCCAAAGGAATCACATTATACACCATGAAAACGTCCTTCGTCCTGCGGGCATTGTGGATTGCAGCATTGTCCTGCTGAAAGATCCAGTCATTTCCACACAAGCAAAAGCCTTCATTCAATAAGGATGCTCTCTCCAACATGCCAATGTAGCCAGATGCTGTTTGACACCCCTGTATAACTGGAAGCTCCAATGTTCCATGGAAGGAGAAAGCATCCCAGATCATGATGGAACCTCCTCCACTGTGTCGTGTAGAAAATGTCTCCGGTGGGATATCCTTATTGTGCCAGTAACATTGGAAGCCATCTGGATCATTCAGGTTAAATTTTTTATCATCAGAGAACAAAACTTTCGTCCACTTTTCTATGTCTCATGTTTGGTGCTTATCCGAGCTGTTTTGTAGTGTGGCCTTTGAAGACATTTATGGTTTCTAAAGCCTTTCTCTTGTAGATGCCGTCTTATTGTTCTTGAGCTGCATTCTGCATTCGTAAGGGCCTTAATCTGATTCAACAATTGGTTGGTGTCTTGCCGGACAACCCGTCGAATCCTCCTGCTCAATGCCGGTGAAATTCTCGTTCCGTATCCCTCAGGGTTTTTTAAGAAATTTGCAACAACAGTTTTACTATGCCCAATCTCACCAGCGATGGCACATTGAGAGAGACCTTGCTTTTGCAGCTGGACAATTCTGCCATGTTCAAACTCTGTTTTTACCCAATGTAACACAGAAAATGTCAGTGGGAGATGTTGACAACGCTAATACTTGAACACAAATGACTAAATTTCGTTATGTGTTTACTGATTAACACTTCATTCCAGTATGGTCTTAAAATTTTGACCAGCTAGTATTTAGGCTAATGTCATAATGTTCACATTTTCCCTTTTAAATGCTAAAAAAGTTTTTAATTTTATTTTCCCTTTTCCTATTTTCATCTTTCAAAGCTCTACTCATATAAGTCTAACAGCACAAAATGCATATTTTTTCTTTATGTTCATTGGCCTTAAGATTTTGGCCAGCATTGTATGTAAATTGGTTATTACTATTTAGAAATAAGTTACTAAAGTTATTTTTCTTTAACATAGAACATTAAATAAATAAATATAGCAAACAATAATAACTTGTAGTTACAACAATCTTTGTTATTGTTTGCTGCTTACCATGGGCTACTAAGATTTTACAAGTTTTGCACATGGAGGATGTGAAACAAAATCTTGTTTTTAGCTTTTATGTGTACAATCAGAATGACAGAAAATCACAAATAACTCTACTGATGTCATATAATGTTATTATAATTTATTAAGTTTAGTAATTAAGCTCTATTTCATATTAAAAAATATGTAATTTTGAGCAATTTAAAAACAATCTACCTGCTTGTAATCTTCATTCAAAAGAGCAAGTTGGCTTTTTAATACTTTAAAATGGTTGAGAAAGCAACTACAAGACATTCTAAGCTTTTTGTTGACTATTCACATGTCATATATTGAAGTAATTGTATATAAAGGACTATTTCTAAATATGGAAGGAGATGAGTGGGGGGGCTTCTGTGTTTGGTTCAGTACATAAGCCATACATCAGCAAAATAAAAATATACAAAATTCTTATTTTACATTTTAATTTGTCAATATTAATAATTTCAGTTCATAATTCATATGAAACTATAAACTGTGTATTTTCACATCAGAACATCTAATTTGAACCAGTGCTGCATTCAACATACCACATAACTCACAGAAATCAATATTTAGGTGTGGTCATTTAATATTTGCTTTTAAATTAAGAAATTAACTAATATATAATACTAAAAATGGAATTTTAATCTACAATTTATTACCAAACTTGTGAAGATAAAATCAAATTAGTAGTTAAATAAAACTTTGAATACAAGTCAGTTTTATGCAGTGACATGGCCTTTGACCCATGAATTGTGTCTATAGGGTTAAAGTTTTGTGTTTTCCATTTTAATTCAGGAATATTTGAGTATTCAGTTTTATAAATAAGTCAGAGAAAATTAATTGTAGGGGGATAGTAGTACTGCCTGAGAAAAAAAATTGGCAATGATATTTGTTATTATTGCGGGAATATTTTATCTACGACTTTATTATTTTAAATTCAAAATAAAAGGAGAAAAACTTGCTTTAAATGTAATTTGTTTTATTATTAAATGAACAGTTGTCCATGTTTATGGATAGTGTTAGGTTTATTTTCAGCTACATTAAAGAAAACATGAAAATAACATGCACACACATTTTAACATTTCTTCAGTTATCCAAATCTTATAAACGTTGGGGAATTTGAAGGTTAATTTTTTTTTTTTTTCACAGTGATAAAAACTCCAAACTTGGCTGGTTAACACCACAACTTTCAAACACAGGTAATGTAGTGTCACACATGTAAATACTCCACAGATAAGTATGTGGAAGAGAGTTTATGAGCAATAAATGGACAAGTTTTCCTCTTTAAAACTGGTAATTTTTACCAGGAGGACTAAGGTTAACCTTTAAATGGCAGCCATCATCAATTGATACTGCAACTTACAAACTTTCCACTGTTTAAGGGTTAAGTGAGGACAAGTCTGGATTTAAATCTTTCTAAAACTGTTAATATTTTTGTGTTTGGAAATAATCACAAAACCATGAAGTACCAGTTTTGTATAATACAAATTTTATGTTAATTGTAAAATCATACAAAACATTGATATTCAAATACTGAAAAACTGAAAAGCAGGAAAGTGCTATTTTATTAAGAATGGAATTAATATGTTTCAAACCCAAATGAATGGAACTAAAAAGTATTTTCCATCTATTTTGGAAGGAAGTGAGGCTAAGTTTGGCTTGCATTTTCTGAATATTCTAGGGTGACTACTACTGTCTTGGTGATATGGCCATTTCTGTTCGATGGTGCTCGCCAGATTCGCTACTGTGTACCAAAACCTCCATTGAAACAAGAGAATTGACGAAACAAGCAAATATTTGGTGAGTTTTGTATTTAACCATTTTAGAAAAGTTTGGATAAATGTGATCAAATAAATATTGTACCCTCATACCTTACCTTCTGAAAGTCTGAATAATGTATATTAATAAATACTATACCTCTTTCTTACATAATTTAAGAGCGTTGACAATATATGGTAATAGTTTTTATTGACATAGATTTATTAATTACACCACCAGTATAACAAGCGTTTTTCCTTTCAAATACTACTGTTTACAGAACATTTTTAAAACTCACAATTTTTTCAGTATTAGTCAGGTGTGACATTTTTTCATACATATATGCCTTTAATTTCTTTATTAATATATTTAAATATTCAGCTTTGATAATATTACAAGTGTTGGATGTTATTAACACACAACCTGTAAGTTTTAGTGATATTACAAATACCAGATATTAAATAATATACACACACAACTGTCAATTTTGGTGATATTACCAGTACCAGATATTAAGTAACACACACACAACTGTCAGTTTTGGTGATATTACAAGTACCAGATATTAAGTAACACACACACACAACTGCCAATTTTGGTGATATTACAAGCACCAGATATTAAGTAACACACACACAACTGCCAATTTTGGTGATATTACAAGCACCAGATATTAAGTAACACGCACCAGATATTAAGTAACACGCACAACTGCCAATTTTGGTGACATTACAAGCACCAGATATTAAGTAACACGCACACAACTGCCAATTTTGGTGACATTACAAGCACCAGATATTATGTAACACGCACACAACTGCCAATTTTGGTGACATTACAAGCACCAGATATTATGTAACACGCACACAACTGCCAATTTTGGTGACATTACAAGCACCAGATATTAAGTAACACGCCAATTTTGGTGGCACTGCCAATTTTGGTGACATTACAAGCACCAGATATTAAGTAACACGCACACAACTGCCAATTTTGGTGACATTACAAGCACCAGATATTAAGTAACACGCACACAACTGCCAATTTTGGTGACATTACAAGCACCAGATATTAAGTAACACGCGCACAACTGCCAATTTTGGTGGCATTACAAGCACCAGATATTAAGTAACACGCACCAGCACAAACTGCCAATTTTGGTGGCATTACAAGCACCAGATATTAAGTAACACGCGACAACTGCCAATTTTGGTGGCATTACAAGCACCAGATATTAAGTAACACGCAGCACAACTGCCAATTTTGGTGGCATTACAAGCACCAGATATTAAGTAACACGCAGCACAACTGCCAATTTTGGTGGCATTACAAGCACCAGATATTAAGTAACACGCGCACAACTGCCAATTTTGGTGGCATTACAAGCACCAGATATTAAGTAACACGTGCACAACTGCCAGTTTTGGCGACATTACAAGCACCAGATATTAAGTAACACGCACACAACTGCCAATTTTAGTGACATTACAAGCACCAGATATTAAGCAACACACACACACACATCTGTTTGTCTGGAAATTATTCAGATTAACTTTTTTGTTTTTATATTCCATAATAAAGTGTACATATTTGTATCCTTTCCATTTCAGGTCTTTTGGTGTGGTGTTGTGGGAGATATTTCAGTTTGGTGATCAGCCTTACTCAGAGCTCAGGGATGATGACGTCATTCAGAAGGTTATCATGGACAAAAATGTGGTTTTACAACAACCGAAGATACCTTTAGCTCATGTAGATAAAGTGTACGTGTCAGTATGTTGACATGGAAACTTTAGTTAGTAAGAGAGTGAAAGCAGAGCATTTTCTGTTTAGAATTATCTGTGTGCATTGTAACATTAAAATACAATATTAAAATATGTATAAAAGTATTGGGTAAAGCTAATACTGCAATACAATTTTGTTTAAACGTGTGTATGTTTGTAGGTGGTTTCATTCATTGGTTTATTAGGGTTTTTTACTTGTACTAAATGTACTCTGTATATCATATTTGTTTAATCAACACTGTTTTCATATAGCATTTTCATTTGCCTGTACTGTTAAGCTGAATATACATGGTTTGCATCTCATTGCTGCAAAATAATCATGTGCTCTCCACTTTGTGAGTGTAAGAGTCACCGTCAAGTCCTGCCAATTGTCAGTCAACAAAAGCCTAGACGCTACTGATTAGCTAATTTTCCTTCTGTCTCTGAGTTCAAAATTAGAGATGGCTGTGCAGAGATAGCCCCCTTGCAAAAATTTGAACTTCTACATATATATATTTTAAACACATTTTTCAGTTAAATCAAGATGAGATAGAGTTTTCTTCTTATAACAACAAAATTTCTGAAGTTTTTATAAGAGCAAAGCCATTAAGATACATAAATTATCTCTTCAACAATGGATAGTAACAGAAAAAGTAATAGTTTAAGAATATTCCATTGTCTTGTTTGTCAATTTTGTAGGTAATTGACATGATATAGGAAAATTCTCCTGTCTTTGATAATTTCTTTAAGGATATATATATATATATATATATATATATATAATTTGTTATTGTTGTGTCCCTCAGATATCAAATTATGAAACTTTGCTGGGTTACAGACAGTGAAAAGCCTGGGTTGGATACACTGGAAGCCTTACTAACACACCTGTATAAAAATAAAGGTGCTACACCTTCTAACAGTGATGATTTAGAGAGGAGGTGGCAAGCTTTATATCCAGTTTCTAGAGATCATGGTTTTCCCTTTACAAAAAATGCCAAGTGCAGCTTAAAGTTTGAAAATGATTTTGTTCCAGAGGTTTCTGTGGAGGATCATACACTTAAAAGAGATGGTTTGTTATTTTCCTTGAATTCTGAACAGTTGCCAAATGAAACTTCTTCTCTTAAGTCTTTCACAATGGACTGTGATGACAAACTGCATGAAAACATATCTCCTAGTCTACAGAACCTTCGGAGTAGTATAGAAGAGTTGTCAGAGCGAGACACAAAAGTTGAGCAGATACTATCTTTACAAAACTGTGTAGATGACGAGGGTAGTGACTCTTTGTTTCTGGATGTTGGAGAGGGTTCCAGTTCCACAGAACTGACATATCTTATAGCTTCTAATGAGCAGAAAGAGATGCATAATGGGAATGTCACCATGGTTGAAGAAACCCTTCTACCATTTTGTAGGGTAAATGAGACAGATGTAGCTTCCACTGACTGGATACAGAATGTAGCTGTCTTTCAAGGTAGTATCTCTATGGAAACACAAGAACATGAAATAGAAAATGCTAAAGATTTGAATGACCATGATGAACCAGATAATGGATTGACTAAAACTTTCCCTCATGATATGTCTGAAAAATCAGATTTTTATTTTTCTCAGGTAACAAATACTACTGAGCAGAGTAATTCAGGCACAGATAACATTTTATACTTTCCTTATGATCTGGAGAAGGAGTTCTGTGAATGTACTAAATCTAGCACTGAAATTTTGGTTGATGGTTCTTCCTTGAACATTTCTCCAGCTTCTCATACTTTTACCGGGAATGTAACACCTAGTACAAAAAGCTCAAACACTGAACTGTGCCAAACAGAAGTAGGATATCCTACAACTGACATGAACCAGTTTGATAGCAGCCATACAAGTTCAGAGGTAAGAAGTCAACCACATATGATTGGTGACAAGTCTCTTAGAATTCTCTTTGAAACAACACTGCCAAATTTCTCAGGAAAGAATTTAGTAGAAGCAATAGTGAGTGGAGAGATAAATAATGATCTTTCAGTATTAGAAGTAAACAGTTCTTCAGGAGATTCCAAGGTGCATGTAGTTGAAGAGGTATCAAGTAATGGGTGTACTTTGTTTGAATCATCTGTAAGGGGAAGATGTGTTACAGAGAGTGATTGTTCAACTGGTTGGGAATCAAACAAAAAAGAACCCTGTGCAGACACACAATCTTCAAAGGTCAGGCACGACTCCACTGCTTCAACAAGGAAGGAGAGTAGTGGGGATGATTCATATGTGAAGTACTATTCAACCTTACATTTTCATTCCTTAGAAGAGAAACCGACATCCATTCTTCACCTTTGTTTAGATAAAGAAACTGGTGAAAGAGGTTCATGTTTAGAAAACCCTGGAATCCCATTTTCTGACTCTGATTGCTGTTATTCAGACAGCTTTAAATTGCTTCCTGCTGTTAAAGCTAAAGATATTGTTTCATTTGATGGGTCGTCTGAAGCTGGAAAGGAACAGATCGGAACTTCCGTGTGCAAGTTTGGTGATGTTGTTTCATGTGGAGAAAAAGAAATGATGCTTGGTCCAAGTTATGAAATGAGAACAAAAGTGGGTCATAAATCTGAGCAAACATGTGTTACTGTTGATGATATAAGATTATCTTTTCCTCCTTTTGACAGTGAAAATATTTCCCAAATTAATTCATCCATCTTGTCATTCCCAGAACATTATAAGGTAAAGAATCTTGGAGTCTGTTCAGATGAAGAACTAGGTGATGGTGGGCACCTCAGTTTGAGTTGTGAGACTTTGAAATTTTCAGATAAGGAAATCACAAGTCCAGCTTTAGATAGTGGTGAAAATATTGTAAACTCAAGTGATAAGCAACAGATAGAAACTCACAAAAATAGTGACTCAAACCACTGGATGTCAGACATTAATATTGTTTCTTCAGGTTGTATACTTGTTGAGCATAATTCAGAGCAAGATAGTGTGTATAGGACAGTCAAGGAAAATAACATTGTAAAGTCACAAGATGAGCATGAGGATCTCATAATGTTTGAAATGAAACTAGGAAGTCCAACACCATCAACTGAGAGTTACCTGTTGACTTCTGAAACATGTAAAGACCTCTATAGTAATAAACCTTTCACAACAGTTGGAGCAGTTTTTGATGGAAATCTTGAAATTAAGAATGGCTATAATGGTTTATCTGACAACGAAAATCTTGAACAAAGTTTTAGTAATGAGAAAGATCAAATTAGTTCTGATCAGGAATTGGAGGAGTTAATATACAACAATATAGTTGAACAGAACAATCAACTGACTGTGTCTTCCTCTTTTAGATTTCAGCAGGGAGAACCAGATAGTAAAGTAACTGAGAAAGGATCTGTGAACTGTGAACCTTTGTTTAAGAACATGGAAAAAAGTGGTTTTAGTCAAGAAGTTCACATACAGGAAGATGTTAGCATGTTTCAGTGGAGTAATGAAGATGTCATTTCTTCTTCATTTGATTTCTACTCTACACAATATGATGAGCACTATACAACTATAGGTGGTGGTGACCATGTAATGGAAGGTAACAAACAAACCATGGGCAATACAACTATCATTGGTGGTGATCATGTGATGGAAGTTAATGGCAGTTTTGAAGATAACATTCAAATTTCAGTAAACAATATCCTTGATAATGAGGTTTCGAAGTTAACATGTACTGGTAGTTCTTTTAATCAGAGTTACCAGGAAATGTCTGAGTTTTACTCAGCAGAATCCAGTAACCAAGATACAAGCAATGAAGATGGACAATATGAAATGCTTCAGAAAGAAGTATCTTGTATTGACACCATGGATAACATTCATGATGTTTCCATAGAAAAAAGTAATATCTTACCTTTCCAGTGCCATACAGAGGCAGAAGGTCCTGACAGTGAGGTGTTAGGCGACTCTTTCACAGAAAAGGCTAGTTTACAGGACAGAAAGTTTCAGCATCAGAACAGGAAATATCATGTTTCTGATGAGCCACCATCAGGATCCAATAAGTTTTCACCACTTGCAGACTCCAGTGTCATCATTGTGCTTGACCAGTTGTTGTTATCTGAAGTTATCCAGGTTGTTCAGACAAATATTTGTAAAGGCAGAGAAGAAGAAAATACATCCAATGAAAATCTTTATTATTCTGATACAATGATCTGTCAAAATGAATTTGATGAATTATCCAGAAGATTGGAAGTAGTCAAAGAAAATGCACCAATTCCGGTTGTTAAGAATGAAATGGACATGCTGCCAGTGGTTGAAAATGCTGGTGAACATGTCAAGAACCATGGTTCTACTGGTGTTATACCACTTGATAAATCTGTTGAAGATTTTTCTTCTGATGAAACATATCTTAAGGATTTTTTGACTGATCAGAGATTAAAACACAGTGATAATGAATTCAGAGATGCACCAGCAGATGACATTTTTATAGCTACTGATCAACAAAGAGAGGGGTTCTTTGATGAAGTTATCAATACAGATGAGGGACAGAAAGAACAGACAGCTTCTACAAGCAGTTCTGAAAGTGTTGGAGAATACCAGTTGGAAGATATACTTGAAGGTCTTAGTGAAGGAGAAACAAAAACCAGTCTGAGTCATTCTCACCATGTTTCAGAGAACATTGGTTACGAAGGTGAGGAAATATGTTCTAACCCAAATTATTTTGAATTTCCAAGGCCTTTTCAAGAGGATTCAAATGTCTGTGGTTCAAAATCAATAGTTGATCAAGGAGGTAATGATGAAGTCTTTAGGTTGTTAAGGTATGACCACACTTCATTCTGGTCAAAAGAGCAAGAACTTAGCATTTTGTGCTCAGAACAGGATGACGTCTGCTCCAGAACGGAACCAACTAAGAATCATTCCTCCAGTATAGATGGTTTATCCATTTACAGAAGTCCAGAGGAGGCATTTATTGAGAAACCAATGAACGTGAATGGACAGAAAGTTATTCAGGATGTGTCCAACCAACTATTTTGTTACAACGAAGAGCCACGTTCTCCAAATATGTATTACAATAGCTATCCTTTGGTACTAGAAAGTCCAAAAGGTGAATTGATCTTTGAAGGAGATGATATTCTTTCTGGTAGAGAATGCTTGTGTACTGACCAGAGTGGAGATGTTGAAGTAACCAGCAAGGACCAAGAAGGACTTCTGATCCTGTCAGATGATGATATACCAGAACAAGAGTCTCTCACTGAAAATACAGGAATAGAGAGAGGTTTAAATGTAATCTGCAGAAAAGACTTTGGTAAGCACAACGTTGACTTTCATCTGAGTGACACTGATGATTCTAGCAGCTCTGATACCACTTGTAGCCCTACATCAGGACCATATGAGTGCTTTAATTTGAAATTCAGATATTGGAAGGTAGAGAAAGATTTTAAAGGAAAAAATCCTGAAAGTGATGAACTAGAAGAAGAGAAAGGAGATGTGAAGTTTTCTACGTGGGATTGTAATGCCACTCCTACCCGAAGTGCTCTTTTATCAACAGAAAGAAAGGTATGTATATAGTCCAAAGATGTAGGTCACATTTTCCAATAAATCCTGTTTTTTTGTTATTGCTGTAAGTGACAGTTTCTATGTATATTTCTATACATATGTATAAATATATAAACACATACACACACTAAATGAAATATAATTAAAGGTTCTTTATGATGGAATCATGTTTCGAATTTCAGATATCTGTTCTTGAAGATTTATAGAATGCAAAAAATGAGCAATGATTATGAATATTGTAGACAACTATAACAAGCACAAAAGTTTGATGTAGTGTTAATAATTATGTATTGTGTATGAGTAACAATAATATAAAGTTGAGTGAAACTCCTATATTTGAATCCATGTTTTATTTTCATAGAATTTCTGTATTTGAAAACACTACAGACACAGCTTCTTGCTCAATTAAAGGGATCCAACCATGTGGTTTCCATTGTTTTTGAAGTTTAAAACTTAAAGTTTGCATGGTTTTGATGTTTCGACAAGATCATGGTAATATATTACTCGTAACTAAAGGTGACTGATTTCCTTTTATTAGCTATCGATTGTTTTTGGAATATTTGTATGGAACAGTAAAATATTAATGAATAGACTATCCTTTAAAAGAATATAAGTGGAATTTTTAGATTTTAAGTTTCTGACTTAGTCAAAGATGTTTTTAAGTTCCTGCAGTCATTCCATTTGTAAGTAAAGTATATATTGTCAAACCCATATAACCTCTCCTGCATGTGACACAACTAATATAATAGACCCATGAAATAATACTGAATAAAATAGTCTCCATGGTACTTATGTGGTTATAACTGTTAACTGCAGCTGCTTGGAATGAAGAAAAGCGTATCTTTTCATGAAGATTATCCAGTGCTAATTTACAACTATCCCCCAGAAATCGAGAGTAATGATGATGTGGAGGATGATGCTGAAGCTTTCGTCTGGAGCATGTATGATGAAAACTATGCAGGTATGACCTGTATCTGATATGAGAAACTTTTAGGTTATTTATCTACTTAGTTGTTTAACTCCCTTTACCAATAGGAGAAACCACTGATCTGCCAAATTTGACAGCATATAAACATTATTTAACAAAAACGTGCATGGTGTTGAAGCAACCCAACACTGTCATTTTTAATTTACTGTGTATAAGTTTGTGAAACGTGGCAAGCATTTAGTAAAAAGTATGTGTGCATTGTACGCAGGACAGCATGTGCTAATAAAAGTATTTGTACTAAAGATATGTCTGTGAATCAACCAATTCAGTCTGGCTTACACTGACAAGTTGGATTATGAGACAATGTTTGTGTAATGAATAAAACTACCCTTGGTTATTGTCCAGTTTGCATATTTGAATAACCTGTAGAATCTTCTAAATGCATATTTAATTTTTTTTCAATGTCTCTGTATCTGGTATGTATTCTATCACAAATTATCATGAACTCAGCAGTGTAGAGTAAAATTAATAGTTATTAAAAATAAAAAATACAAAAAAACGTTTTTGTCTTTTGACACATTAAAAGGTGAAATCTTTATTATAGTTACATCCAACTAGTTTTGGTAACTGTTTACAAAACTAGTGGGCTGCAACTAATAATAAAGTTTACCTTTCAATGTGCCAGGTAGAAAAAAAACTTACATTTTTTATTCTTAATATAGTAGCATAATGTGCCTGAAGAGTAACCCTGACATTAAATGTTCAATGGTACTTGGTAAAATGTCATGGCATATGCATTTTGACCCCATAGGACTATGTGTAAGAACATTTCTATTGATGATACAAAACCAACAGTGCATTAAAGGAAAAACTGTCATCCAGCTGAAGTAAAATGCTGCTTTTTTTACTCATTTAATTTCTTTGAATATATTAGAGATCTTAAGATGGATATGCTCAGTTATATGATTTGTTCTTATAGAAGATGTAAGTTTTGTGGTAGGTTAGTTTACAAGTTTGGTTGTATCTTATATTGTAGATTGGGACTTAGAGGGAGCATTAGGTGAAGATCACCCTGTTGCAGAAGACATTAAACAGAACTGTAGTGCACCAATCTGTTTTGAACCATTGGTCTCAACTCATCAGAACATTGATGTGTCGTATACAGTTGGAAGTGTTTCTGACAATGACGATGTTGTAGAAGGTTAGTTCTTGTCCAGGCCCAATTTTGCTTTTGTGCATTTACTACTGTAAAATTGGTATTTGTATTAAAACAACTTTCCTTTTTTTCTGGAGGTGGGATACAAGAAGTGGTATAAATATTTTGAGAGGGTTATCTCACGGAAGGTTGAACCAATCATATAAGTTAGTGAATACGGTTAATATTAACCCTGAGATATCAACACAGTATTTCAACATTTATTATTGTCATTCACCTAGATTATTTAACACTCAATGTGGGAGTCAATGAGATTAAATTAGATGAATTGAGTAGGATATAGAGGGCATGAAGGAAACAAGTGTATAAAGATGGGGAATCGGATCTTGTTTTGCACAGCATAGTGGTCACTAAGTAGTATTGTGTGGAACATTGGGTAGAGATTTTACTCCATCACAACCTGGAAATGAGAGCAAATTCATCTGTGCTGTTCAGAATTTAAAATAACAAAGAGTACTGGAAAACTTGGTTTTAGGGTGTGTTTTTTTTTTTGTTTTACAGTTGTTGGTTGTTTCAGAGATTTGTTTACCCAGTTACTGTCAAGTTGGATCTGTTATTTCAGTAGCTGTAATAATTTGTCTAGCTCTGTTATGTAACACATTTTACACTTACGATTTTTCTATTTAGTATATTAATCTTCTAAATATCAGATTTTAATTTAAACTGGATGACAAATAATTACTTGTGTTACAGTAGTATGATTGGATTGATATATTCTACTGAATGTTTTATTTTATTCTTTAGGTAGCTTTGTTTTTTACAAGTATTTCTTGTATCTTGTACATATCTACTATACAAAAGCTGAATGTCCATTGTTTACAGATGTACCAAAGATTGCTGCAGAAGAATTTGTGCAGGATATTGTTCAAGACAACAAGAATTTGCTGAGAAAAGACAGGCCTTGTTTTAAAGAAAGTTTGTCTTATAGTGACAGCAAGAATAAGGAGGTCCTTAGTCACAGTTTCTTTACTTCCTGTAAACCTGGTACCCAATATCCTAACAAGGAAGACAAAAACCAGTTTTGTAGATCTGGTGCAGATACCTCTGGTTCTGTAGCTTTGTCATATATGGAAAATGAATCGTCATCTTCACAAAAGGATGAAACACAGGTTGTGACTGAAGCCTATAATTTGGCAATAATGACAGTTCATGACCTGGAAGTTGATAATTGTCATCCAAGTTATGATCACATGACAGGTTGTGTAAGGAACAGCATGTGTGAGGAATCCCAGTCAGGAGTTAGTTATGACTTTCAACCATTATCAAATCTCCTTACTTTACCAGACAAGTTGCCTAATTTTGTAGATTTTCATAATCTAGGACACCTGAAAAGAGATGTAAAAGGTTTCTATCATGCAAATACTTTTAAACCACTGACTTCCAATGAGGCATGTTTTGAATGGTGTACCTTACGACAGTCCAAAGAGCCAATTCAGAACACTAAGAAAGAATTTTGTGTCATGGAGGAGAACTTTGGTGAATGTACAGAGATTGGAGTTGAGAGACTTAAAAAAGAACCTGATCCGTACTCTCCAAATAACGAATTGTCTACTTCTGACTTTCATTTTGAAATTGCAGACAGTGACCAAGAGGACTTTTTTAAATGTGATGTACAGGAACTTGATGAAAATTGTAAAGAATGTGAGTCTTCCTTAGATGAAATCATACAGTCATTTACTGAAGGAAATATTGCAATTAATTATAAAGAGTCAGAAAATAGCACGAAATTAATGATGGACAGGGATATTCAGAGCCAACAAGATGACTTGGAAGATGTTGCTGAATCACTGACAGAAAGAAATGGTCAAAGGCAATGTAAGGAACCTGAAGATGTCGAATCACTAACAGAAAGAGACAGTCAAAGCGAACGTAAGGAACCCGAAGATGTTGAATCACTGACAGAAAGAGACAGTCAAAGCGAACGTAAGGAACCAGAAGATGTCGAATCACTAACAGAAAGAGACAGTCAAAGCGAACGTAAGGAACCCAAAGATGTTGAATCACTAACAGAAAGAGACAGTCAAAGCGAATGTAAGGAACCCGAAGATGTTGAATCACTAACGGTAAGAGACAGTCAAAGCGAACGTAAGGAACCAGAAGATGTTGAATCACTGACAGAAAGAAACAGTCAAAGCGAACGTAAGGAACCCGAAGATGTTGAATCACTAACAGAAAGAGACAGTCAAAGCGAACGTAAGGAACCCGAAGATGTTGAATCACTAACAGAAAGAGACAGTCAAAGCGAACGTAAGGAACCCGAAGATGTTGAATCACTAACAGAAAGAGACAGTCAAAGCGAACGTAAGGAACCCGAAGATGTTGAATCACTAACAGAAAGAGACAGTCAAAGCGAACGTAAGGAACCCGAAGATGTCGAATCACTGACAGAAAGAAACAGTCAAAGCGAACGTAAGGAACCCGAAGATGTTGAATCACTAACAGAAAGAGACAGTCAAAGCGAACGTAAGGAACCAGAAGATGTTGAATCACTGACAGAAAGAGACAGTCAAAGCGAATGTAAGGAACCCGAAGATGTTGAATCACTAACAGAAAGAGACAGTCAAAGCGAACGTAAGGAACCCGAAGATGTTGAATCACTAACGGTAAGAGACAGTCAAAGCGAACGTAAGGAACCCGAGGATGTTGAATCACTAACGGTAAGAGACAGTCAAATCGAACGTAAGGAACCCGAAGATGTTGAATCACTGACAGAAAGAAACAGTCAAAGCGAACGTAAGGAACCCGAAGATGTTGAATCACTAACGGTAAGAGACAGTCAAAGCGAACGTAAGGAACCCGAAGATGTTGAATCACTAACAGAAAGAGACAGTCAAAGCGAACGTAAGGAACCCGAAGATGTTGAATCACTAACAGAAAGAGACAGTCAAAGCGAACGTAAGGAACCCGAAGATGTCGAATCACTGACAGAAAGAAACAGTCAAAGCGAACGTAAGGAACCCGAAGATGTTGAATCACTAACAGAAAGAGACAGTCAAAGCGAACGTAAGGAACCCGAAGATGTTGAATCACTAACGGTAAGAGACAGTCAAAGCGAACGTAAGGAACCCGAGGATGTTGAATCACTAACGGTAAGAGACAGTCAAAGCGAACGTAAGGAACCCGAGGATGTTGAATCACTAACGGTAAGAGACAGTCAAAGCGAACGTAAGGAACCCGAGGATGTTGAATCACTAACAGAAAGAGACAGTCAAAGCGAACGTAAGGAACCAGAAGATGTCGAATCACTAACAGAAAGAGACAGTCAAAGCGAACGTAAGGAACCAGAAGATGTCGAATCACTGACAGAAAGAAACAGTCAAAGCGAACGTAAGGAACCCGAAGATGTTGAATCGCTAACAGAAAGAGACAGTCAAAGCGAACGTAAGGAACCAAAAGATGTCGAATCACTGACAGAAAGAAACAGTCAAAGCCAACGTAAGGAAGCAGAAAAAGTGGAATCACTCATAGAAAGAAATGGTCAAAATCAACAAGATGATTCAAACCCTAGCTCTGAGTTCCTAACAGACAGAAATGTTTGAAGGCAACTTGAAGAGTTAGAAAACAATGAGTGTTACCAACATAAGGAATTAAAAAACCATGCATATTTTACAGCTAACAATTATTGTGAAGTGAGAAGTACTGGTGTGAGTCTGTTCACTTGGAGAACATTGGTGTTGAAAGAAGCAGTGATTTTGAACATGTTGGAGGTGACTTAGAAAAGTAAACCTATACATAATTGATCTTTATCGGCTGATTGGTACTTTACGAGACATTGGTCTTATGAATACCAATAAGTAAGATTCTAGAGAGCAGCACAAGTAGTAACTTTGTTACTGGATGTAGATCTATAAACAAACAGGTCTAACTATCAGTTGGGTGATGCAACAGAATCCTTCAGTTTGGCAAAAATGTTGGAACCTTAATGAAGAGTTACAATATTTAAATGTAAACATCAAACTTTGTTCAAAAACTGATATAATTAAAGTCTTAGTTAGAGAGCCACTTTTACTATAGTCTGATCAAACCAATGAAAGGTCTTAAGAGTATCACTACTGAAGAAGAACCCAGACCTTCTCCACAAAAGTTTGGTAGTTATGAAAAACAAATTTATCTAGTCATCGGTTTGAGGAAGCTGAAACATTGGTCATTTAAAGAATAACTGCCAGAGATTGTTTGAGACAAAATAAATAATGGAGTTTTGACTCTCAAAGTGATAAGGTCAGTTTAAAGATGGCTCACAATTACTTCAAGGATAATAACTGAAATTCTGATGAAGATAATATTGTTTATTGTTCCCTGAAGCAATCTTGAAAATATGATTAGGTACTTTACAGTCGGGCTTTGCTTGATAAGTGTGAAGTTCAGATGTAAACATTGAAACATATCATTGCTTGTAGTTTTCTTGATTAGAACCAAGCCAAACAACAAATCCAATCTATTACCCTAAGTCATTGTGAATAAGGAGAAGAGTCTATGGATGTTTATAACTCACCAGAAACATCATTTTGTGAAGGTTCAAAACTACATAGGTTGTGCTTAAAGTAATACTAATTATAGACATTTCTTTTGTACTAACTGAGATGGTACCTGCAAACTGACAGTTTGGTGGTAACTTATGGATCAGTTAAAGCTATAGTAAGGTAATTTTTTGTTTTGTATATTTTGACAGTATAATTGTTTTTGTTGTTGATACAGTTCATAGATTATAAAATGTATATTATCCATCAAACACTGGGATCTCACCAACACTAAAGTCATGGGTCGTCTACTGTAGTATTCCCAAAGTGCAAGTTTTCATATGTTCTCTATTTTAAATTTTTATTGTGATTGTTATATTGACTTCTTTTTTTAAAAAGTTCTAAGCAACTTTTAAACACAGTGGATGTCTTATTTCAACTGCCTGTCTTTTCTCCAGGTTTGGAGTTCTGAACTCAACACAGAGCCCAAAATGTCTCCAAAATTAGACCAGTCCATATGAAACTACCCAACATGTGTTAGCTGTCTAGCAACACTTTTTTTAAAAAATAAGGGTTAGTATAAAATAGTTTATGCTTATTGTAATTGAGTGGGAAGAACAGTTAACCCATTAACTTCTGATTTATGGTAAGGGGCATGGTCTGGCTCGGGCAGTATACCATACATGGTGTACAGCTTGCAAAAATTCCACATAGGCACAGATAATTGGTCAATTAAAGAAGCCTACATTTTCTTGAGTACTATAACGTACTGAACTTTTGCAGTTAAAACGAGAATTTTCTCTCTTTTTCATTCTGAACGTTATCAACATTACTTGCCTTGTCCCCTCAAAAGAAACATCTTTGAGTATAATTTAAATTGGCTTTTTCATTTTTTTGGTAAAGAGATATAGCTGTTATTACATCTCAAGACCTTGAGACTTTAGTGAAGCTAAAATCATTATATGAAACAAAAATATTTTTCTTACCAAAGCTTTTCACCATGAACTAACTTAAGCCATAAATGAATTATGGAATCTGTTTGTAGTTACTACAGTATTATCACATTTTCAAGATGGAAACTGTTTAATTAGTACAATGTGAATATTCTTTCATGTAACAGCATTCCATCAGAAATGTAGAGTTTTTGTTTTCTGGGAATATGTATGAAAGTTACAAATTCTGCAGAGGGTGAGAAAAAGTCTGACAGTGTTATAAATGCATCATGACCAGTATACTAAATGTTGCTAAATCACTAAGTGGTAAGTTTGATGAAATGGCAGTTCACAAGCTTGCTATCTTTTGGTACATATACCATAATATGAAGTTCCTAAACACCATAGCTGTGATTAAGCCGTTTTATCATACTTGAATAACTTGGTTTTGATGTAGGGTTCTTAATTTACTTTGTTCCACGATGCTTTCTTTTTATCTTTTAAACAATATCTTACTTTGTAAATTTGCTCACTTTAAGCTACTATTATTTAAATTAATTTAACATACTCAAGGTTTCTATGCAGCTATAGATATATATACAAGAAAAAAAGTTGTATTGCTGAAATTGTGTTAAAGGAAACCAATTTTCTGAATTTGTAACATTTTTATGGAGTTACTAATGAAATAGTCTCGAGTGAACTTCCTGTACGATATTTTATGTATGGATATTACCGATAATTAGGTGATTGTTTAGAAGTGAGAAATCAAAATAATTATCGCCATAATTGAACTGTGAGCCATGTATATGCGTGTGTGTATATATATATATATATATAATCTTTTTATGCAGTATAGTTCCTTCAGAAAAGAAAAAAATGTTTTCCATGCCAAAAATAGAATTAATGAATTTAAGCAGAGTTCACTGTGATCCGTCCTGATTCTCAAGTATTTATGGTAATTTTACAGATTTGTTGTATGTGATGGTGGTAGCCAAAAATAAAATTATTGACAATTACCACCTCACTTTTCTTTGCAAGTTTAATACACTCAAACTACAAACTGAGTAAAGCAATAAACTAAACACAAGAACTGCATTTTTACAAAATGGAGGAAAATAAAACAAGGGTTCGGCAACGCCGTTCTTGATTTTCACAGTTGTTTTGTGGAATGAATGCTTTGTGAGATATTTTGTAAGTAAAACTTTTACAAATTTATTAAATAAAGTATTACATTGCCATCAGCAACATACTATCACAATGTTATATCCATCTAAGATTACTAAAACTGTCTCTTTTCTCGTTTCCACACAATCACCATACCTTCAGCATCACTGGATGCCAGAAGACTTTCATCGTAGTTAAAACAGACGTCTAACACAGGAGCAGAGTGGCCTTGGAGTTTGTTGAGACAGGGTTTTCTCTCTCGTTCCACATCAAAGAAATATACGCACATATCTTCACTCCCAGTCACTATAAAATACACACAGTGATGTTATTCTGTCTTAAAGTAATCTTCAAGAAGTTTTGAATTAAAAACTTTGTTGTCAATTATTATCATAGGAATATGTTCATCAATAATTAGGGGTACTTGTGTTTAATTTCACGAGTTACACATACTTATATATAAGAAAATTTAAAATTATTTCTCGTATCCTTGAATCTGGAAGACCGTTTACAAGAACGATGCTCTCCACTATAGCTGTTACTAATAAACTATGCTTTAAAAGTTTCACTGTTATTTGCAAGATAGCCTAAAATATAAAGAAAATAATTCATGTTAAAGGCCCACCAGGAATTGTGTGTATTCAAGTGATTAGAAAGTTCTTGTTTAGGTCCCGAGTATCTTCAAACAATTAAAAAGTTACTTTACTACACAAAGAAACAATCAACTAATTACATCGATAGCTGCTAAAAGTCAGAATGAAGAGTTAGGAACAAGCCTTACCCACACAGGCACCCTGACGGAATGAGATGATGGGGCAGAAAGAACTTCTTATTTTGAGATGATGAGAGCGATGTTTCAGTGGGAACTTCCTTTTCAAGAGAAGGTTTCCATCGCTACGGGTAATGCTATGTCACAAAACACAAAGTGTGCACATGTGTAATCTTAAAACCTGACACCTCCTAACAGTAACATTTCTATGAACTTAAATGGTATGACTAAAATTGTTCAGGCTTGATGATACACAATGAACAACCATAGAAGAAAGTACAATAAAACTGATGGATTAACAAACTTCTTACTGACCTGAACAGCAGCAGAACACCCGCAGCACAGTTCACCAGAAGAGATGGGTCACGAGCTTCTCTGCTTACCCAGGTGCGTGCAGATAAACACGTGATTGGACTGTTTTCTGCCACTAAGATCCTGATGATGTGAAAGCAGGATTTGGTGATCATTAAAATATAATTACTTTACTATGAGGTCTCCATTATGTTATGGACACATAAAAATAGCTGTGCAGAAATCAGATTTTTAACATTGGTTTTAACTGAACATTTCCAACTGAAAATGTTAGATATAATTTTCAACTTTTGTAACAAAGAGCATCGGTTGTACCATACCTTTTAGCCTTTGTTAGACGTCCAGTTGGCAGGTCAAACAGGTATGAGACAATATATCCCTGTAAACATTGAAAATAAAGGTAAATAATCCACCAAAATACAAACATCTTCCTAAACAGCCTGAGCTGTCTTGCTTCAGGGATGTGCTGCTTTAGACTGAAAACTATCTTGTGAAACCCAAGGCTGATATGTTGCCAATAAAAAAAATTTTTAGATACGTTGTGTTCACTTGTTTACTTTGAAGATGAAGTCTCAAACTGTTTGTCAATATATTCATCAACTTAAACCATTTCCTAACTTTCATAGAGGGATAAAACACATTACACTATCAGAAATGGATAGATTACCTAAGACTTCTTTTCAACAGTAATTCTGTTTTAACTATTATCTATGTTGACCAGGAGTATTGTTACTGTAACAACATTTACTTCAATAGTATTATTACAACAGTCATGTTGATCAACAGTGTTGTTACTAACATTGTTACAACAACTCCTTTAACCAACAGTATTGTTGCTGCATCTTTTAACTAGCATAACTATTACAACACCAAACGTTACTAAGGGTAATGTCCAAACAGCAACTAATTATTTTGAGGTTATTTCAATCACAATTATAGAATGATACTTACAACTCCATCTCCAACCCACAACAGTCTGCCAGATGATTCAAACACCAAGGAATACACCTGACCAGTAATTTTACTGCTTCCACCCTGAGATAAACAGAATTAACTTTACTGAAAGTAAGTCAAAACAAAGGAAACTTCATAAACATTGAGCACTGTGTTGATAAAATCTAAAGGTATGAACATGCTGTCTATTTCCTTGTATTTATTAATATGTTTTTTTAGGCCTATAACAGAACTTGCATCATGGTAGAAAAAGCTGCTAATTTAATGCTTCCATACCAAAGAATATACATCACTGTTGAGGTAAATTCAGATAATTTTTCTAAATTTTCTGGCAGTGTTCTGCATATTGTTAGTTGAGATTTTTGTAACTTTGGTGTATAAAGTTCAAAACCTGGAACTAATATTCTTGTTCAGACAAAAGTTACATATCATAACTTTCCCACAGAGCTCATACTTGCTTGATCCTCTTTCTGTGTCATGTGAGGTTTCACTCATTTTGAGGAGTTGTATTAGTTAGTATAAATTTAGGGATCAGCTCCTTTAAATACACATATGGGACTTATTGTTAACATAGGTAATCTAGGATTGTGGGTACCACACTAGGCCTTTTTTTCTGACTTGAAAGTATTGTATCATTAACAATCCTTCCCTCTTGTATTAATGTACTTTCTCCAGCTATAGCAACCTAAAGCTTCCAAATACAGATTATTAAAATTGGAAATTCAGATAAAGCTTCATTTACGTTTTGTTTGGTGTACAATTATTCATTCATTCGTGTTTACTTATTTTCTGTTAGAAACTAGTCGAGTTACATACAACACCAATGTGAAACCAAAACTATAAACCTTTATTTTCCAAACATGTTAAAAAAATAACATTTTAAAACAATTCAGTTCTTCTTTACATTTGTTTGTTTGTCAGTAAAACAAAAATACCTTCAAAACAAAGAGCTAACAAAAAGAGGAATTACACTATATGTAACAGTGCACTAGATACTGTGTACAGAAATTAAAACATTAAAAAACTATTAACTTATGCAGTTCTACAACAGCACATAACAGATTCTATAAATAGGTTTACATCTACTGATCACAAGCTTTTCTATAAATTAGTCCTAAACTTCAGACAAATTCCGGTTGATACATTTACATCTACTGATCACAAACTTTTTTATAAATTAATCCTAACCTTCAGACAAATTCTGGATGATACAGTTACATCTACTGATCACAAACTTTTCTATTAGTCCTAACCTTCAGACAAATTCCAGTTGATACATTTACATCTACTGATCACAAACCTTTCTATAAATTAGTCCTAACCTTTAGATAAATTCCAGTTGATATATTCAAAACCTGAACAAGTCCTCTGCTGTTTCCAGTCTAGTAAGGTGGTTAAAGTTCTTAAGGTTTACTGTTTTAGAGAAATCAAACATTCAATTAACTTCCATATTTTCTTAAATGTTAAAACATATTTTCAAGTAAAAAAAAATCAGTTTGAATTCAAATTTTTGAAATAAAATTTACAAGAGTTACTCTAGCAATGTCTCTTAAAGATTACAGTAGAAACGATTTTGTAAGAGCTTTACTTTACAGACATAAAACTAGTACCTAAGTTTAATTCTCTCCAGGGTACATTGCACCTATTAAGTAAAACATATAGCTTAGAGACAAAAAAAACATCTTTGTTGCATACTGTGAAAAACGAGTCAAAATACAACATTTAGACACTGTATAAGTGAACAAATAATGTGACTAAAATTTTATGTACAAACTAATTTAATAGGTTTAAGTATTTCTAAAGGATACAACCATCATGTTGTTGTTTAGTGGTTGAAAAGTGCACGAATGGACAGGTGCTCCTAACGGGTCTCGAACGATCCTGACACAAGAACCCGATGCTGCATCCCACAGTCTGACCGTTCCATCAAGGGAACAAGACACCAGTAAGTCATTTGACACAGACCACTCAAATCCTAATCAAAAAATCTCAAAATCAAAGACAAACAAATATAAAAACAATTAGCATGTATTGTAATACTGACTTACAGTATGTTGCTCTACATTTGTTAAATATGCACTCTTAAAAATAACATATTATATTTAATCTGCAGACACGTAATCTATTATACTTAAATATAATCAGATGCTTCCATCAGTAATGTTGTCTTTTCAGTTTTTAGAGTTCATGTTCATCACATCATTGCTTTAGACTAAGTTTGATATAAGATTAACATCAAATCAAATATATAATTAAAATGAAATATTTCATACTTTCATATTTCTTCACAAAATTAAGTCAAAGCATGTAGTTTTTTCTTTTGTTTTGAGTGGAAGCCATTGAAAGCTTTATTGAACTTCTGTAACTAAGAAGTGCTCCATTTGAATTATTTATTTGATTTTAAACATTACACAAATACTGACACATAGATCAATGAATACGACTTAATCAGTATTGTCGAGAAAACCCACTTGTAGAGAAATATATATGCAAAAACAGCTTGTTTCGGTTGAGAAAATATTTTATACCTACATTAAATATAATAAAATAAAATTATATATTCAAACATCTAACACCGCCCTCTACATTCCAACACTCAGTTACACAACCCCTTCCAAACATGTGGTCAGTTTCCGGTCAGTTACCTCTTTCTTTCTTTGTGAACCTGACGATGACCAAAGAAGGTCGAAATGTTGTTCGATCTTCTACGTAAAATATTTTCTCAACCCAAATGAGCCGTTTTTGCATATATAATGAATACGACTTGTTCAAATGCCTTGGACATTCATTTACTAGCCCTCCGTGTCCACTTCCACTTTAAAGTCTTTAGTTTACAACACTACAACTTCTACTGACATCGTACATATTTTCTTACCAGTCACGCCATCTGTGTGGCCTTTGAGAAGATAAACAACAGTAGCTGGGGGTGGAGTCAACTGACAAATTGACAGGTTCCCATCCAATGAAGAGCAGGCTAAAAGAGATTTGTCATTGTTGGCAAATTTAACTGCTGTCACTGAAAGTAGATGAAAAAAAATATCCAAAGTAATAAATAAACAATAAACATACCTCATCTTTCCCAATAATACAAATATCTCAAAAATTAGAATTTAATCAGAAAATCTTGAAAATAAATTGAATTAAAGAAGATATATTTGTAAGAGAAATAATGGTTTGTATATTTTCAAACTCAAACGATAAACTTGAAATTAAATCTTAAAGTACCTTTAACTGAGTGGGAACTACATTCTGCTCGTTACAGTGTAATGTTGCTTTTGATTTGGTAACACTTCGGTCTTTGTTTAAATCTCAGGGGCAACTAAACAGTATTTTTCACAACCTGTTACTACCTCTGACCAAGTAGCACATTTTGACGTGTTGTTTTACATTTAAGATATAACATCCTTCAGATTCTACTGATACTTTTGACTTAGTAACATGTTCTTTTGTGTTTGTTTGTTTTTTGTAAATGTAACAGCTTTATTTATATTAACAACAAACAGATACTGCAATTACAGTAAAGCCTAAACACATACAATTAATGACTGTCTGGCCATAACACCAATCACATAATTTTCTTTTCTCATAAGGTTACATAAACCATTTTTCATACCATCAGATGATAACTGAAACGCTACAATATTCTTTATTTCTTTAAGACGAGTGTGCTGTAACATAAATGTCGAGGTCAAGCATGAATGCAGGGTGACTGAAATGTATTTATTACATTTTCTGAGATTAAAATCAATCTCACCTGCATCGTGATGTTGGTCAAATATATGGTGAACGCCAGCAAATGCATAATTTTCTGATATTGAAGTACCTCCTACCATGGCCCTTGAAAATATCAAAACAGTAATCAAATTTTTCTATAGGTTAACAGAAATTCTAAAATGTAAAAAAAAAACTATTAGAGAATAATTGACATTTCAAACATTGACCAGTGGTTACATCATTACACCCATATTAAGAAAAAACATACATACAAACACGATGTATCTACAGCCTTCACTAATACTGATTGTTATGTAAGTAGTACTTTTCAGAGACAATAAACGTTATAGATTGATATTAAAACTAACCACAATAATATCAAACTCTCCTACTTTATATCTATTATAATGTACTTCCAGTCTTGATCAATATTCACTTTAATATAATTAGTCTTCCACTCAATACTACTACTGTACACCATGTAACTAAAGTTTCCCACTCAATACTACTACTGTACACCATGTAACTAAAGTTTCCCACTCAATACTACTACTGTACACCATGTAACTAAAGTTTCCCACTCAACACTTTAAAAACACTCCTTGCAGTTTGAAACTACTGAAATCGTAAGGTGGACATCAGCTTCAAGTTGGTTGGTGAAAAGGAACTCTGGGAATAGTTGTACATAGTTGCTAATAGTTGTACTGACTTTTATAAATAAAGAGACACTAAGTTAAATAGTCTGTATTCATATTAGTTCTAACATGTAAAATGCAGTTCAACCACTTGGGGTTGATAATGATAATGCCAGTAAACAAGTGACCATAGAGCTGCAAATAAACATATGTGACACCCAGTTTTCAGGTCGGTAGTTATAGGCATGGGTTCGTCTTACAGTGATCCAATTTAAATTTAAAGACATTCAATGGTTATCAAATTTTATATCTGAATCAGATATGATCACGTTTACAAGTTATAACTTATCAATGCAAGTGCAGAAGTGGCCTAAATAGTGCTACCAAGCTAGAAATAATTCAGTTACTGTCTGTGGTTCCAAAGATATCATTTAACCAACCAATGG
Organism: Tachypleus tridentatus; assembly: GCF_004210375.1. NCBI lineage: Eukaryota > Metazoa > Arthropoda > Merostomata > Xiphosura > Limulidae > Tachypleus > Tachypleus tridentatus. The sequence goes on along the minus strand of NC_134826.1, from coordinate 88,680,592 downwards.
AGTCCTGAGATGATGAAGTAACTTCTTTAAAACATATGCTACATTTTTTGTCTGTATGTCATAAAAAAAAATCACTCCCATTTTCAAATTACTTGCTGGCCTCAGCAGCATAAGTTGGAACTAGTCCTTCTTCAGTCACATGATCAGGGAGTTTGTGTTGTCCTTTCCTCCCTTCTCCTCGGCCATCTAGGGATTCAGATTTCTTCAAAAACAAACAATAAGAAACATAAATGTCATTGTTCTATTTAATTAAATAATATAGGAACTTTTAAACAAGGTTCTTAATTACTTATTGTACAAAATGTCTTTGTAAATCAAAATAAGTTTTGATTATTATTATTATTGGCACGATACCAGTCTTATATTTATTAAATAATAGGTTAGGGTTTTTAAATTAGAATATTAATAAGAGAGCATTTGAATATCTAAAATTAAGATATCAACTGTAGATGAATCTTTCTAAAACTGGCAGTGTTTTAGTTTACAGAGAACATTCTATGAACTGTTTTATTGTAAAAAGTATCAAAGAGTGTTGTCTTCAGTAAAAATCACAATTCATTTCTTCTGTGACACTTATATCTACTGTTATTGTTAACTCTTCAATGTGATCTTCCTTCTAATGAAAGTACACACTGTATCTCCGAATGGCTGGTGCACCATGTTAACCTGAAGATGACCTAAGAAGGTTGAAACGTTGTTCTCTACTTTATTTTAATTAAAGTTTTAATACCAATACCAGCCATCTTGAAATACATTTTTATTTCAATTTTTATTTATGTGGGTTTCTCGTCATCATGAAAGTACACACTGGGTGTGACACTCTTTATGTACACTGGTACTGTCACGTTTCCAAGGCGTGTGTGTTTTCTTATAGCAAAGTCTCATCGAGCTATTTGCTGAGCCCACCGAAGGGAATTGAACTACTGATTAGACTTACAGCTGTACTAGCAAGGGGCTTCCAAGGTGTTTCCCCTTCTAAAGAAAGTATGCTTTGTCTCTTCTGTATACTGGTATTGTCATTTTTTTAAGGTATTCTTTCTTCAGTATAGAAATCATCAGTGTACAGTTAAAAAATATAAAATCCTCTGAACTAACTGCAATGGTAATCAAAAGGTTCCAAATTACTTATTTTATCAATTTTAACTGTTAATCTTTTAACTTCTGTTTGCTTTTATGATTTTATTTAGGGACTGTAATCCTTGTATTAAAATATCATGAATTATTAGACTTCCAAGCATGAATAATACAAAGAGAATGTGAGCATACACTGAGACATGGTTTACTTGTGAAATTTCTGATGTGTTTCATTTTACTATAGATTTGATAGGCTAAGCTGACAATTTTATAATTTTTACATTTAGTTACATTTCTTTAAAAGATATAACATATGTACATATAACGATGAATGAAAAATAACCATTTATAGTGGTTACTGTACCGTCAAACTAGTTTGAACTTTTGTGCAAATGTGAATCCATTTTTCCCTAAACCTCATCAAGTCTCACAGATTTGGGTGTAAAAAAAAAAGATGAATGTGCCTTACAAGTATGCATTTTGGAACATAAACAAATGTATCAGTCACTGGAACAGAATGTTTCAAAACTACAATAATTTATCCAACTTTCTAAGGAAGCTATAAACAGATTACAAATTCTGTTAGCTATTCGCAGAAGCAATACAATGGTCATATAACAAGAAGTTTCAATCAAGAGAAAAGAATCTATTCATAAGAATAATTATTAGCTTGATGTAAAGAACCTGTTCCTTCTATTGGTTAGAAATATGTCCATCATACACCTAAAGTTTGTTTAAAATTAAGCACAAAGCTACACAATGGTCTGTGCTTTGCCCACTGCAAGTATTGAAACCCAGTTTTTAGCAGTTTGAGTCCACAGACTGTGCCACTGGAGGACCACATCTAAAGTTGGTTAACAAACAATCTTTAAAGTTAAAAATGGAGTAGAAATGGCTTCTCTGGTGGATTCGACAAAATTACTGATATACTAGCAAACTTAGAAGGTAGTATGTTTCTAATTCATTGGAAACTGCAGCAACCTGGTTCTAAAGTTAAAGAATTCAGACAAACCACATTACACAGGAAAATGATAGTTACAATTGTTTTTAAATATTTCTTTGTAAAATTAAGACATTAAATCTTAGTTCATAAAACATTTGAATTATAACCTACCTTTTCATGCTAAATTTATTGACATATATTGATAATAAAGTTATTTAACTGAATTTTTAGTGTAACACTGTTAAATATCATGATATGAATAGTAGTACCACACCTGGATGTGAAGGGTTATAGGATATCATGATTTAGACACCAAAAACATCCTTAAATGTCAAACCTGATGAGATGAAACATGATATTCCTGTCACGGGTGATTGGGTGAAATGCAGTAAACATTCACATGGTACTAAAAGGCAGCCAATAAAGCAGATATGCAACCAGAAATGGACAATTAATAAACAAATAAGGAGTGGGAAGAAACAAAAAACAGCAGCAGCAATGACAAATAACTGAAGAGGACTACCACAAGAATGTGCTAGTAAGCAGGCAACACAAGATAAGAAGTCTACTACTCTTGTATAGGACCAGGCAGTGGTCACTTGTGGAGGCAATAATCATTGTCTCCACAATGGTTTCAAAGGCTAGGAGCCTAACAATGAACAAGAGGTAACGAAATTACCTTCTCCTAACAGTTGAAAAGCCAGAGGTAAACAACAGGGTTGAGCAATTCTGCTATACCTACTTCTACCTTGGTCAATCAGAAGGACTGTAAAATGGAAGCTAAATAGGATGAAGAGGTCTGAAAAGCAGAAGAAACTGATGGAATAACAACAATACATGACATCTGACGTACATTTAATTAATTATGACAAAAGAAAAATAATGAAAGACAAAGTAGAACAAATATATGCATCTTAGATGTTTCTACATAAATTAAGTCATAAAATTAATTGTAATGAAACAGAAGTATGCAATATTTATTTGCACTTAATAAATTGTGTAAGAAATTAGTGATAATTTCTCTTGTTCATAACCAAGAAAAAACAAACTACCTCCAATGTTGCTCTACTGCTGCTCCGAGCCCCAAGACTACGGCTCCGAATACTCCTACACATGAAAATGCATACACATGTTAAACCTGATGATAACTTAAATCTTTATGTACACTTCTTTATCTTTATTCGGACTTGAGACTTATTAAACATGTTATAAATATTATTGACAATTAAAACAGTTACCACTGCCAATTCTACTCTGAGTTTGTCATTTTTTGTACTCTAAACTGATAGTTCTCTAAAATACATAAAAGTGAACAAGGTAAAAATTTATAATGATAAATAGTTATTAATCATTTTAATAATTTTCTTACAATTCACAGCTCCCAATGAGATGATAAATTTTTGGGTATATAAATGTCCTTTATTATTTGACAGCAGATCTGTTACCCCCTTTCTTTAAACCTGCTGTCTGTTTAGACCAGCTACAACTGGTAGAAGTATTAATACTCAAGTTCTCATTAAATCATTTGAATTACATAGGCACATTTAACCTGAGCAAATACTTGAAGTGTTACAAAATGTATATTAGTAAATGCAGACCATAAAATAATTTATTACTGTTCAGTAAAAAACTAAACTTTAAAGACAAATTGTTGTTCACTGAGAAAGATTTCTCAAAACATACAAGTCTTTATACACTATATACATGTAACCATCCAGGATCTCATGTACTTAAAATTCACATCAAATATTTTCAGTTTTTATTTTAGCAATTACTTCAGAACTCTTGACTTCATTTTAATCTGAAATCTATTATATGAACTGATTAAAATATCTAACATTTTAAACAGTATAGGGCTATAGAAGGAGCAGATAAATTGGATGATTTAAGACTTACGTTTGATCGACAGTCACTCCATACCTCTGAGCCAGAAGTTGACAACGGAGTCTCATGTATTGTTTACGAATGAAAGGATTACGCTATAACAAATATCATGCATAAGTAGATGATTAAATTCACTTTTAGCAAACATTTTTAACACAAGTTCCTTTTCTTTTAATGCATTAAACACAGAAACATTTATTGCAAAATAATATATGTATATTCAAACATTTTCAGAGACAATTGCAAGTTTTTGTGTTCTAAAACTGAAACACCTCTAACAAAAACTATTACAAGACTCGTTACAAAAACTACACCAGTTCCTAAAATTCTCATACTACGTACAAGTCCATTTGCTCTATACACGACTAATTTTCTGGGTTAAGATAAAAAAAACTTTGAGAGTTTCAAGCTAATTTTCAATTCATAGAGAAATACTCAGTAATCTAAAGTTACACCTGAAGAGTTATTCAAAAGAAAGATACATATTGGCATGAAAATATTTAAACAGGGTCATAAAAAATATGATACTCTATTTCACAATGACTTCAATTTTAAGATTCATCCACAGTCTGCACAGGGTTCAGTTTAAGGACTGGGACAACAGCATATAGATTCATACCTGACCACTTGTGTATGCAGTTGTTGCTTTTCTCACATAGAGTTATTATTTTTTCTGTAAAATAAACTTAGCAAAAATATTCTTATATACAAATATCTAATGAATGCAGATGTGTCACATTAGGCTCTGTAGGAATATGTTGCACTTTCCTGATAATAACATGAACCAAAACTGTAATATTACCTCTTCTTTAGCATTTTCTCTCAGCAGTTGACTGCGTCGTCTAATGTACTGAGTTCCTACGAAAAACAAATCATAAAAAGTTCTGCTCTTCAAATGGCTCACTGATTAATTTGACACAATACAAATATTAGTAGGTTAATACTTTTAACCACCTTATCAATTTAAGTTACAAAACTTCAAATAATGCTCACACACAAAAAAAATTAAAATTTCATATCAAGATCAAATATTCTATTTCATTCTAGTTGAACTGCTAGTGAACAAATTAATAAATATCTTTTCATGTGAAATATAATGTTCAAAATGAAGGAAGAAGTGAAACTATGAACCAAGCAAACATTTACATTCCATTTAGCAACTAATGGAGAAAAAGGTCTACAAGGCAAAAATTCTGTTCAATCTAAAATTTTTTAAACATATATTGTGTTTAGTTTATTTCAGAAATAATAATAATAATAACCATAAAAATGACTAAATAATTACTTTTAATCTTGCTTACAAGCCATACCTAAATATGTTATATTTCACCTTACACTAAGCATTTGCATTATACTTTCAGTCACTCCCTTTTCCCACTTGAGTTTGAGAACTACATTATTAGGCAAAGTGTACATAGCGTCCCATTACTCAAGCAAGACAATGTCCGTCATCTGTATCCAAAGAGTACAACTTACTTGAAACACAGCAGGATTAAATCTTTGTACAGCCCTTTTACTATTGATCTACATGTCATACAGTTTGTTCTCAAATAGACATTCTTACATGTAAAACACCATGTGCTTCAGCTGATACATCCAACATCAATGACTGTAAGAAATTTTCATATGACTCAGGAAAATCCACTGCCTCATCATCCACTTCAGTCTTTTTCCACATCAACCTAAGTCACTCTGAACCTTCAGACCGTACAGTCTGTTGCAGACATAAAATGTCTGTTTATGCAGGATAGACAATACTTTCTGCCTATGTGACATCTATAGTACTAGGCTGTAGAAAGAATGGCAATATTCTGTATAACAAATAGGTTTATCCTTTAGGTCCACACTTAACATGGCAGGCAGCATGTCTATATTCCCTTGCCATAATGTCTTGTTAACATTACTTTGATATAAGCCTTATACACCATTCAGTTAGCAACACAGAAAAACATTACTGGTACTATAAAAATATACATTCCAATAAGTAATAGAATTTTTTGTGTGTAAACAAATGACTGGTTCTACTAAATAAGTTGAACTTTGATTGGCTTATACGTAGGGTGTGCCATAAAAGGATACAAATTCAAGAACTCTGAATATAAAATTATAAAAACACTGTCAAAAAGTGGATCTTTCTTCATTACAGTTAAATTGAAGAATTAGGGTGTACAATATGTATAAGACAGAATTATTCAGTGATAATGTCTACATATTGTTTATCAGTATAGCAGAAATAAAAGGTTTAAACATTTATAAATGTGGCCAAGACAGATATTGAGACTTTAACTTATACAATAATTTTATTACAAAATCACTTATTTTACCTTTTATTATTCATTGCAACTCATAATTACAAACAATTAACAGTGCTATCATAGCATGCACTCTACAAGAATATTCATACTATCATCTTCAATTTAACTTTATATGCAACTGACATCAGTAATTATAAGTGACACTTTCCAAGTAATAAAGTATAAAACACTTACATAATGCCTTGGAGCAAATATAATCACAATAATACAAGTTCCAACAACCAAACCTAGTAAAATTACAAGCTACATTTACAGTACTCCTTTGGAATGCACAACTTATTAAATTATTATTATTTGCTGAACAAAAACAGATAAATATAAATAATTTATTAAGAAATTATGTTTTAATGAATCATTAAAATGGTGATAATAGTACCTGTGTAGACCACACACTATAGTGTAAATATTTTTGTAGACTACATGCTATAGTAGCATCCAACTGATTGAAGGCCGAAGCTGTTTAAAGATTGCATTCACAAAAACAAAATTAGATGAAAAGTAGTAAAAATTATGTTAAACATAAACAAACATACTACACAAACAAGTCCTAGATACAAAATAATTCACATGGGAAAAATAAAAATGTAACAAGAGTTACATCCTGTGGTAGTTCTATGTCAGGAAAACATCTTCCACAGTAAATATTGCTTGGTCTTCTCTTATGTACCCCTGTCCTTCATGTATATTAGAATCCATGTGCTTTTGAAGCTATCACAAAACGTATTAGATCTCATTTAAATATACAAATATACCATATAAAAAGGTCTCTCAAGGGGCACCTTAATGTACTCTCATATCATCTAATTTATGTTTGACAGTCTACCTGTTTAACATTAAATATGTTCCTGGCATTTAAAAAAATGTTGATGTAATTTTATGTACGAAACTAAACAATGGGCTGTCTATGCATGTTTCAACTGTGGCTACCAAGCCATGTTTCTTTAGGGTTATGAACCCTCAAACTTATTCTGAGTCAATGATGAATGGGGTGGGAGAGATTAATTAAAAATCTTGTATTCAACAACTAGTAACAGTAACTTTGGATTTGACCACCAATGTTTTTAAATCGTGTCAAAATAATAAATACTTATTGTCAACCTTAATTTGTTGTTTAATACATGAAAATGTTTACACAACACTGTCAAGCAGTTTTTAAATAAAATATCCTGAAACTTATATAAAATGGAGCAAAGAAGACCTAAAAGATAATAGAAATATTTATATATTTTATCATGGATTCATAAAACCAATTGCATATCCACTACACAAATAAATTTATTAAAGTCCTGTCCTGGCACAACTTTAACACAGAGAGAACTTACACACGATAATGTTACTTTTCTAATACTTAACAGAATGGTTGGCTTACAGAATATTTCTTTTCAACTGTGGAAGAGAAGCTGAAACAATGAAGAAAGTTAACACAACACTGGGTGAGTACTTTAGAGATTAGAGGTAGATGTAGGAAAAATGAATATTTATATAATGGCTGAAGGAAAGTTGTAAAAGAAACCTAGACAGGCCAAATGGATTAACTTGCTATCTTTTGGACTTTAAATGAAATAAATGTACATTACTTTATATACATGGAATAACATGATAAACCTTTCACAACACTGTGAATATTTATATAATGACTGAAGGAAAGTTGTAAAAGAAACCTAGACAGGCCAAATGGATTAACTTGCTATCCTTTGAACTTTAAATGAAATAAATGTACATTACTTTATATACATGAAATCACATGATAAACCTTTCAGTGTTTAAGGATCTATTATACTTTTCACAACTACCCAAATGGGTGATTACATTAATGAATTTGTCCTCAACAAACACAGTAATACTTTGAAATTGAGACATGCATGAGGACTTTTTTAATACATCATTTTAACATCTAAACCCAAGCAGATTTGAGACAGCATCTACTTAATACTTTTAAACACAGAAAAGGGGTATTTATTGGGGTGTTATCTTAACCCATTTATCAAACTAATGGGTCAAAAATGGGAGATCTCTTGAATCATGTAACCACTGTTATATAACAAATTATGACACAATTTTTAAAAAGTCTAAACATTCACAATAAATGTCACATACATCCTCATAGAATGGGTATAATTTTTGTTTCACAGTTTTTTGACTACAGAGAACAGCTTTCAACCAAGTATAAAAATAAGTTCTGATAACACAGAATGTCCAATATTTTACCTTTACTATCCAATATGTCAGGTAAATTAGCAAGGTTTATAAATGAATATGATTCATTAAGCCAGCCAGTAACAGTGGACAATGTTTTATTTCAAGTCTTGTCTTTAGACCAGCTGCAGAAAATATGTTCCATCTTTTCATTGTCAAATAATCTAGAAATGCTGTAGTTTCAAGAATGCTTGGATGGGAGGTCAAGGACCCCCATATGGCTCAATCCACTGTGGAATACCATATAGTCATTAAAGTCAACAGACAGCACAAACTATTGTTATAATTCAATGACTTACCAAACTCCCGAAGAATAAAAGCTGGTAAGATTCACTATAAACGTGTATAAACCCAAGGGAATTGCTCATTATAGACTGTTTGAAGACTACACTAATATTTTAGTGAACTCTGACACAGTAGTTCATTTGAAAAATTGTAAGTACAAATTTTACTGCGTATAATTTGATGCACCAATGACATTATTAGCATTTAATGTCAAAGCATTTCACATGGTAAAATACAGTAAATAAAACATATCAAAACTACACACTCATGTGTGTGTTAAAACGTAAATGACAAACAACGGTTAGACTTAATATACTGTAATAATATTAAAAATATTCATTATGGTTTATTAAATTGGAAATCGGTTAATTGTAAAGAGAAAAAGACGATTTTAAATGATTTACATTGTTAAGCCAACGAATGCAGCCTGTGTGTTATAGCACGATTTAATTGCTTTTAAACACTGATTGTTCTAAAAACTACATAATTACTATGCTTACCTCGATCAATATAGGTTCAACTCCAAAAAACAAGAGTTACCTTAATTGATGAGCCAAGCATTAGAGATCCCAGCGATAGGTTTCACAGAAAAACTTTAACCGTGTTAATCTCTAAACTGTTGTTTCAATCACGTCATCGATGGTTGCACTTCCGACACACCGATAATTTCGTACTGATGAATAAAAATTTAACCAAAAAATTAAAAAAAAATATCTTACACATATTACTTATGATTTATATCGTTCATGAATCATTTAATACTATCAGTATCGTCAATGACTCACGAGATACAGTTCGTAAAAGTAGGCGTAATTACAATTTATACTAGCCTACTACAGAAATAAACTTACTAAAATTTGGATTATTTGGAGCTCTGTAATTATTGTATCTTGCATCTAAAGCAAGCACTTGCTGCCAAACTGCTGTCATTATGTTCTTTTCTTTCAGGAAAAGGTATCAAACGATATAAATATACCAAGCTAAAGCCTACTTCAGACAAACTAAATTCCAAATTCACTAAACACGCATGTATTAGTCAATCCTAACCCTAGGTGGCGCTAATAAAGTTACAGCATGACTAAAATTTGAACTGTAGATCCACGCCCCAATTTCCGTCACGGTTTCCTTTTAATTCCGGTCTGAGTGATAAGTATTGAATTTGTAGTGTTATACGATGTAGCTTTAACCGTAGTATTTCTAGTTGTAGGTTTACATTTATTAGTTAGCCGAATGGAAATACAGATGTTCGAAAACTACAGTATAATTCTTCTTAAGGAAGGTTGCATAATGTTGAGTTCATAATTTACAGTGCAAATAACAGGTGTTTTCGTGATTTTTTAAAATATTATTTTAGTAACAAATCTGTAGTTGTAAGAATACTAGTTGCACTAAGTAGTGTGGATGGACTTCTTGCTTAATTAAGCTGCGATTCTACTAATACGTAATTTACATTACTTTTGTAGGTTGAATAAATTCAGTATTTCATGTCCATAAGTAATAGTTGAGTTTGACGTCAGAGAGATTAAATATAGTTTTTGCTGTGATCAATGATTTTAGTTATAACTTGACATTTTACAACAATCAACATGCAAGCAATTAAATGTGTGGTAGTTGGAGATGGGTAAGTAACACTTTACACTTTTGTTTAATTCCACAAAAAATTACATGTTTCGAGTGTATTTATGTAAATTACGCATAAAAATATAGATTTTACCTCGGTTTTGTTATGACTTACTGTGGTCAAAGGGTTATTTAAGACTGTCAACACAGTTTGTTCACATTTCGTAATTTTTTATTTGTTTTTATATTATATACTAAGTGTATTTTAGCAGTTAAGTTTTACTGGTATCTTACTGTAAACAAAAGCAATGTGATAATATTGTAGCATTTATTATTGTGTGGTTATTTATTAATTGAAAAGTTATTTATGTTTGTGTATATAATTTGGGTTCAAGGTTTAGAGGCACTTATTTTAAAATATTGGTATGTATACGCTAGGATTCTACAGCTGAGAATTTTTTAGGAACATGCATTGTTCCCCAGAAACACCCCCAGTGTTTTCTATCTATCAAACAAACAGTGCAAGAAGACAAAACAAAAATAACTACTTTTTAAATGGTCAAGGTGCAACAGTAATCCTTGTTCTTCAAACAAATCATTATGTGATATGAACTTCTCACTCCTTAGAAAGGTCATATGAGGTCATCAGTTCATTAGAAGGTGTTGGTTAGATGTCACTTGGAATATTGTATGCAGTTTTGGTCATTTTATGTAAGAAAGGATGTTTGTTAATTATAAGAGATTGTTTATGAAATAGCTACAGGATGATGCCACATTTAGAAAGATTATCATATACAAATACAATTAATTTTCTTGAGATCTCTTTACCAGAGAGAAAGGTTTTTGTGGTGGTAACACAGTTGTTTTACTAAGAAGTTTAGAATCTGTAAATCTAGATGATGTATTCTTAAAACATCTGAAAGCAGTGAAACTAGAAAACATAATTTGTGCAAATGTTTTATGATGTATGTGGACACTATATGCCCAGACATTTTTTTCAATAATATCCTCATGAAATTTCAAGTTTGCAACTGTATTTTGTATATGTTTCAACAGCCCAGCATGGCCAGGTGGTTAGAATGTTCGACTTGTAATCTGAAGGTCATGTATTTAAATCCCCTCCACACCAAACATGCTTGCCCTTTCAGTCATGATGGGGGCATTATAATGCAACATTCAATCCCACTATTTGTTGGTAAAAGAGTAGCCCAAGAGTTGTCAGTGGGTGGTGATAACTAGCTGTCTACCCTCCAGTCTTTCACTGCTAAAAAGGGATGGCTAGCTCAGATAGCCCTTGTGTAAAATTTCAAAAAACAAACAAAGAAACAAGTTTCAAAAGTACCAGTAATAAGTAAACAAAATACATGAAATTGCTCCACTATCTGTTGTTTGAAACTTATTACCTATATAATAATTATTGTATTAACTGGGTTTTTAATTTAAAATTTCCTTGCAGAGCTGTTGGTAAAACATGTCTATTAATAAGTTACACAACAAATGCATTTCCAGGAGAATACATCCCAACAGTGTGAGTACCTCTTTCCATATTAAGTATCACTAATATAAGAATCCAGTTAATTTCCTGGACTAATTCTTTACTATTGTTTCAGCATTAATACTTATTCTAAGCTGGAGAAGCAATATTGTAATTAATTATATATGTCATAGGTTAACAAAGAGAGAGCTTGCAGATGACTGTTGCTGAGCATGTCTTAGGGATGAGAGTGCCCGTGTTCATTTGTCAGTAAGACATGCCGGGCAACGGGTAGGTTCAAACTTTGTTAACCTGAAGATGACCTAGGAAGGTCAAAAACGTTGTTCTCTATTTTAATATCCATACCAACCATTTTGAGATACGTTTTTAATTCAGGTGGGTTTCTTGTCATCATGAATTAGCCCTATTATATTTTCAATGTAAAGTATAGCTAGTGAACAGCAAATATTTCAATAAATATACATGTGTATGTGCAATACCACTGTATTGTTTGTGGGTTAAACAACCTATCTGTAAAATATTGTTTGCTAGTAGAGAAGTTGAATGTACTCCATTAATAGTACATGTTAAATGTATTTATTTTATTCTTTTATTATTATTAACTTTCAAATATTGTTTTACACAGGAGATTGTGACAGTTTATGTGAATCATTCTCATTATTTCTTGGTCTTATTATAATCAAAATGATGTGTAACAAATGAAGACTGATTGCAGGTTTGATAATTACTCTGCCAATGTTATGGTGGACGGCAAACCAATCAATCTCGGTTTGTGGGACACAGCAGGACAAGAAGACTATGACAGACTAAGGCCACTGTCTTACCCTCAGACAGTAAGCATGTTTTAAACGCGTACTTTAATAATAACAATTCCCGTACCTGGTCCAACCTCTCAAAGATCCCTTTCATTTGTGGGTAGATGCACAATTCTTGACATTTGCAAGTTTGTATACAAAAGCATTTAAATTTTGTACTATCTGGAAATTCATACCAAATTTGAAAAATACACAAAAATTATAATTTCAAATACAGATTGTCAACCTTGTAAATACTGAGTGGTTTATTGCTGATCCTTGCAACATCATATTATTTATCAAATATTTTAGTCCTTTAATTTCTTTCTCTCTCCCATGAGGTATTAGTTTTCAATTAATCTGTCTTGTTAATTATCTTTATCCAAACCATTCTTCGAATTAAATATTGCATCGTGGAACAGAGTCAACTTTTAAGTGTAGTATTAAGGAACCACACTTCTCTTGTTGTGTGGTATGGAAAGCCAATGTGTGTAACGATATGTAGTGTTGATAATTTAACGACACCTACATTATGAACTGATCCTATTTGGGTAAAACTTTACATGTTTTGTTCTTTTTTTAATGCATAAATAATATAGTTTCAACAGGACATAAAATGTAAGTAGATTATTCACTAAACCTTTTTCCCCTTTAGGATGTCTTCCTAATTTGTTTTTCTCTTGTGAACCCTGCATCATTTGAGAATGTCAGAGCAAAGGTGAATTATCAGTTATTTGTTTGTTTAACTACAAAAACAAATTATTGAGCAGAATTTCAATATATTTTGGTTTTGTAATTTGAGTAATCCAGATATAAAATACTATTTTTTTTTTATTTAAAACAAAAATGACACTTCTGTTAGAGAATAAATGCATTACTTCTTATTTTAGCACAAGCAATTCATATTTGAAACCACAAAGTTTTTTTTCTGTGTGAGGTATCTACAAGTTATTTAAATAAAAACAGAAGCAAAAGTCAGTTTTGTTTTTTTCCTTTCAATTTTTGTTAGCAAACTGCAACTAAGAGTTAATTAAATGTTGTATAACTACAAAATGATGTTTGTTTATTGGCATCCAGTTGTAATTATTGAGGATTTCCAAAGTAGTAAATACAATTAGCTGAGCAAGTTAACTAACTCAGGTTTGGTTTGTCAAATATTTATTCTGTGACTTGTTTTAAATCTGAAGGCGAGTTCCTTGCCATTAAAAAACTAATAGAACAGTTCACCAGAATATATGTGCTTAAGATTGTATTTAGTAACATAGAAGAGATCTACTTTTACAATGACTTAATTAAACCTTTACATCAGTGGTATCCAGAGATTGCCCACCATTGCCCCAATACACCCATAATTTTGGTAGGTACCAAGTTAGACCTACAAGATGACAAAGACACCATCAACAAGTTGAAAGACCGTAAACTTAACACCCTCACCTATCCTCAAGGGTTGGCTATGGCTAAGGAGGTGGGAGCCCTCAAGTACCTTGAGTGTTCAGCACTGACCCAAAAAGGTTTGAAGAATGTCTTTGATGAAGCAATTAGAGCTGTTCTATGCCCTCAACCCAAGCCAAGTAAGAAGAAAAAATGTGCGTTATTGTGAAATGATACTTCTGAAAAGAAATATCCAGTTTCTTGCTGACAGATGTGTTCTATCATCACACAGACTGATGAACGTTTTGTCAAGGACCAATCATGCTACAACATTGAACACATGGACGTAGGATGCTGTCTTCTTTCTTTGTGCCCATAACAGTTCAGTAAAGTGCAACTAATATTTGGTTCAGGACTTGGAGTTCTGAATTTTTGTTTTAATTAATGCATGTAAATAGATTTAAAAAGCTGTTGGTGAGATATAATTAATGTCTGTTTTCATTTAACATGTTATAGAGCTTGAAAGAAACCATTAAAGTTCATTTTTTACATTCAAAATTAATTCTTTGTGAAAAAGTTGTAACATAACGTAGGTATCACATTTTAAAACTAAGTTAACATATGTATGTACTTTTTAGTACAAGTTCAACATTGTACAGGTAATATAGTTAGGCTGTTGGTTGAATATGATTAGTCACTGAGTTTATAATACATTTCATTTAACTAACAGCTGGAATAATAAATTGTAATAATGGGAAACACCAACTTTATTTCCTTATTTTCAGGAATTGTGGCCCAAATCAATTAAATATAATGAAAACTTATAAGAACACTATTTTTAGTTACTTAGACAGATGAAATAAATGAAAATAACTTTCAGTAACACTACTTTTGATTATTTTATCAGAAAATAAGGAATGGAGTTGAATTAATTGTTCATTTCAGATACTACTGTTTAGGTAAGGACATACATACAGAGAGTAAAGCTGTCTGAGCATACACCCCTTATTCAGTATAATAATGGAATTAAAATTATCATTCTTGATAAAAACTTCATAAATTAATCTCAAAGAAACACATGGAGTACCACTGTGTAAAGTTTGATCATTTCACATGTCAATGTTATATAGCTGTATTAGAATGATACAAAATTAACAATTAAAATTTATAACAAAAGGAACCTGTGATGAAGTAAAAAAAAATCTGGCATTTAGTCCATCAGTGATTATCAATGATACGTGTACATCCAAGAGAAATGTTACAGCAATGATCATGGTACCATCTCCCCTTTTGTTTTATGAAACTTTTGTTACTATAACTATGCGAGTGAAGTAAAGAACTTTTTTTTTAGGAAAATTATATTTAACTTTTTAATCCTTTGTAAAATATTGTATGACTGAGTTGGCAGCATTAAGCTAAAGACCCCAAAATAAAAATGATTGCAGACAACTTCACAGTTCTGACCCCAATTTCTTTCCAAAACAGCCAAACTTAAATATCTAAGTAAATAGTGCATGCATTTTATGACAAGTATACAGAAATGTTAGAAAAAAATCTAATTGTTCTAATTCTATAGTGCTCTCTCTCCATCAGATTTTATGCTATGAAGTTGTAATAAAAGTTTGAGAAAGTTAATGTGTTAAGTTATAAATTTGAGTCTACTGATGTCATCTTTGATAACTGCCAATATAAAAATTTTTTGTATGTAAAAAAACAAGTTTGTATTATGGTTTTTACATGCATTTCAATAAAGCATTTGATTTATTCAATGTGTATTGTCATTTGAAACTTTCCACTAGGATAAAATAATTGCCAAGTTTAGTTGAAGATAAGGGAGTAATCTTCAAAGATTTTGTAGGTGGGATAACAAACCCAAGCCAATAGAAACTATTACATATCCAAAACAATATTTTGCAGTCCATTCTAATCTACCTTAAAATTGACTTACATCAAACAAACTAAACCTCATCTAGTAACTGTTACAAAAAAATTCTATTCTATGGATATAAAATCAGCAACTCTTTCTAACTTGTCATATAACATTTTCATTCACCGAAATATCGGCTTAAAAAACTGTCAAAACATCACAACATACTAGTAGCTCAGAATGTTGTCTATTATTGAGTACACTTAGTGGAAGGTTACTAGAACTACAAGGCTAATAAAAACATTTCCTAGGAAACTTTAGAAATAGTTATTAGATACAATTTGTTACATACTCAACTGAAATCCAGATCTAACTATGTGTCATTGCCACAAAAAATGATGAAAGCATTTTAAAATCATGACAGGTATGTGGGTACTGTACCCCCATTATTTATTGCCAGCCTGTAATGCTTTAATGAGTTAGGTACCAAATCATATTTATTAAAATGTTTTACTTTTCACTAGCTAAAAGGTTTTTCAATACACCATAACTACTGACCAGAAACTTCAGTTTTTTCCTAAATACTGAAAAAAAAACGAAAATAAAAATTTAGCTTTTTTGTTTCAAAACGAATTTAGTAAAAAAAATAAAACTACAGAAAATGTTAACAATTACTAATTGAACCTACTTTTAATTATCTTAGTTTTCTACATATATAGCTGTGTTATACAACAATACTTCAAACACTAATAATTTCAAAATGTTTATTTCCCTCAAATATCCTTCTGGCTTTTAATTTTTTTTCACTGGGAGATGGTCTTCAGTTCCTCTCTAACCATTCTATGACCACAATTCTCACCAGTGGTATTTGTAGTTCCTGTGGTGGCCTGCAGGAGCATAAAAAAATATTTAGTGGATAACTAAGTAACTTCTTTTGTAATTACATATAAATCTACACAACTTGCCATCTTTGGATTGCCCACAACAGAGGTTGAGCCCAACAAGTTATGCTTAACAAGATGTAGTGGTGTGAATTAGGAACCAGGTGGGATACAGAATTAGTTTTACAACACATTAATAAAATGAAGCAGTACACATCCTGCAGAGTTATTTTTTTTACTGTTTGTACGAGGTATTACTTACTGTTACACTTAAAGTAGAATTTTAATTTTGTTCTTCTGGATGGATAATAAAAGTTCCACCATTTGTAATGGTGCTCACTTATTCTTCAAATAGAATGATATTCCCACAATGAATAGTTGAAATACACTTAAGCTACAAGTCTTACCTTTTTAGCACCTTGGAAAAGTTACACAACTTAAAATTAAACATTTCTGATGTAAAAACTGTACTTACGTAGCTTGGGGTAGTTAATAACGTAGAAAAAGCCAATGCATCCCAAGCATAACTGAATAATTCCTGCAAGACCTGCATGTTTCGGTTGAATGTACTTGTGTTGCCAGCGCCACCAAGCTAATATAAGAAAAAGTTGTTGTTTTTTTAAGTTTTTTTTTTGTTCCCCAGTAAACTCTACATGAGAATGCACAATGTTCTACTAATGGAACAAAAAGTTGGGTAATCAGTTCAAAAACAAAATCTTAAAATATGAAATTATTTATATGTTATTTAAAAATAGTATGGCTAATATTAGTGACCATTAACAGTGTAGGTAGCCAACTGATGGAAACAGTGCACACTTAAATGTCATAAAGAGGAACATAAGAATAATATGGTTAATTAGCTGTATTGATTTTTAGTTTCACTCAAAGCACTGACCTCACTCTAATCAGAAGTTTGTAATGTAATTCCCCAGATTTTTAAAAATAAAATAGTGCGCACCAACATTACGGATAACCTCAAAGGTAATACAGTGGAGCGCCATTAAGCAGCAGACCAGTAAACCGCGAAATCGCTTAAGCCGCTGTAGCAAGTCTTGTGAGCGAGGATTATCGCAGCTCACCTCTAATTTAACAACGTGTAAAAACGCGGCTTACAAATTTAATCCTGGCTTTATAACTTCAAGGGGATAGTTAAAAAGGATTTGCTTTAATTTGGGAAATAAATAAAATATATTACAATAGAAATCGACAGTTGATCTACCTTATCCGCTCTCTATGTCAGCTTTATGGAGGCTGCCATTGTTACCGAATAACACCTCTCCATACATTAAAGTTAATCCGTGGTAAATCTGTGAAAAAAGTGATCAATAATTAAAGTATTATTTTTAATTCGATAATCCGATATAATGATCACGCAATGGCCCTGATGAGGCTCCTCGGCAGAGCTGTTGGCGACTTCGGCTTTTCAGTCACAAAGGTTTAAGCCGCGGTTAAGCAGGTTGACCCCCCAAATACCGCGGCTTAACTGCGCTCCACTGTACGATTTTAATCAATACATGCACTCATTAAATTGTATGATTTTATCTGTATTTACTACACAGCAATGCCTGTACTTTTGTTATTTCCACAACTGTCCAAACTTTCAGTATTTATGATTTACTTTTGGAAGATTAAAAAGACATAACTGACAATAACTAGCCTTCCAGTACTATAATTAATTTACTTTCAAAATCAATAAATTCATACAAGATAAGGGATTTCCATATAATGTTTCAGAAAATGAGAGAGCCTTGATGGACAAAATGACCACTTGTTATAATTTGGAAACAAAATATTTTTTGTAGTTTATTGTGGCTTAAGTTGACTTCCATATCTTATAAAAGATGTCTGCAATCATTTTTAAAATCACCAAAAAATCCAATGACAATTTTATTTTATAGTTTCCAGGTTGGGAACTGTTGGCTTTCCAAATATTCATGCACATTTAGTAGTTTATGTTTTACAGTAAACAGTCAGGTGTCACCAGTATTATGCAATATTGCAGTTAAAATGATATGTTACTTTAAAAAATTACTTATAACAGTGGAGTCCACACATTCAATAAGGTTGTACTTTTGTTGATTGAAATGAATAGGCATAAGAAAATTGACCAATTTTCCATGTAAGAACTCCAGGGTAATTAATCAGTTTAATTAAAATAATTGACATTTTTATTTTATCTGTGCGACTATGTTACCATAACTACTAATTATAGGGTTTAATGCTACCAATAATTCTTTACCATTTTGCTAGTGTCACCTTACAATTCTTATCTCATCCTATCATTTATATAAAGTTAAATTAATTCTTCAAGATAAAGAAAAAAATCAGTTCTAAAAGTAAAATGAATGGTCATTATAAAACATTTTCTGAGTATCATTAAACATGCATATTTCACTGTGTTGTTAGAATTAAAAAATACATGTTACACATACATATACACATCGCATAGAAGACAAACATTGGACACACAAGTTACTAGCTTATACATCAAGATTTACAAAAATGGTTGGTATTAACCTTCTGGGGTCAATGAGACTGTACTGGGGATAAATAAAACACTGGGGTTAATAGGGATCATAAATGGTCCCTAGTTTAAGGTTGGCCTACACAACTAAACTGCCCAATCCTTGGTACCAACAGCAAATAAATGACTTTCATCACTTTTCTACAGTGTATAAATTCATGTAGTAATGAAAAAATATATATTTCAAAAATAAATTTTAAAATAAACCTTTTATTTTATGCTTACTATAAAAAAAATATTAATTTGAGAGTCATACCACAACTTTATAAGTTTGTCTAGGGGTTGAAAACTCAAAAGATATGGGAAACCCCACTCTAGACAACACCAATGCTAAATTGGTATTGAAATAATACTGACCTCTGCTAATGACTCCTGTCACAGCACCCGGTGACTTGTTACGTCGTAATATCCACTGGCCAAGTTCCCCAACTTTCACCTCCCCAAAGGGAATATCAGCTGTAATTAAACACAAAATGACAAGTTAACACATTAAGAATTCTAAATAATACAACTCTAACCACATATCAAGTCACATGTGAGGGAAAAATCTATTTACATACTGAAGGTTTATGTAGGCATATCTGCATATTCTATTTTAATAAAAATCATGCAAATTTCCTGGGAGGTCAGCA
This sequence comes from Tachypleus tridentatus, assembly GCF_004210375.1. NCBI lineage: Eukaryota > Metazoa > Arthropoda > Merostomata > Xiphosura > Limulidae > Tachypleus > Tachypleus tridentatus. Next base: position 88,660,771 of record NC_134826.1, on the reverse strand, counting down.
ACAAGATTGTGGACCCATAAAGCTAAAACATGGGGTATGATTTCCTGCACGGATGCTGCACACACATTTCATTACATTGTTTTTCACTGAGGCAACAACCATGACAAATGTATTTAGAGATGGCAATATCACAATCTTGTGTTCCACTCTTGCAAGCCTAACTAAGAAAACTAAAATCAAACTATTAAACAGTCTTTGTGCAGATGGATGACCCAATGACTGATAGGCTGAGTCACTTTCCATTAGCACTGCCATCTACTAGCATCACCACTGTATAGACATTCAATTTTGGGCATTGTTGGAGAGAAACAGATGTAGGCCTTACAAATGTTCATTTTTCAATTTAAAGATTATCATCTATTTACAAAACTACTGTTAATTCCAACATAATTATGTACATATGGTGCATCTGCTTTTCAAACAAGAAAAATACTTCATAAAGAAAAAAAACTGTTTCCTGTGGTCAATATTTATCTAAACATAAGACCAAACTCATCATGCTTGTTAATTTTAGTGAATTAAATTAATTATAGTCTATAATTTCAAAATAAATTATTGCAATCGCCCATTCCAAAATAATTATCAATGTTTCATTTAAGTCGAATGCTCCGATCATCAGAAGTTAAAATTATATTTGCTACCAAATTTTAGTTGACATCAAATTACATGGAAAGAAGAAAGAATGAAAGCTTATTTTTAGGAAGTTTTACTAAATTAGGAAATGCATCAAATTGTTATAAAGTGTTCAGATTATGTCTGCTACAAGAGAAAAGTTGTCATAGGGTGAAGAGGTTAAGAAATTGTTTTCTCTTGAAAAAAGAAGAGTTAGAGGAGATCTGACTGAGGTGTTTAAGATTGTTAAGGGAAATTATGGTGTTAATACATCCATTTTTTTTTCCTACTTAGCAGCAAGAATAGTAGGGCTAGGGGACAAATTTTGGTAGAGTAGAATAATCTACAGCTAACACTGTTATTTTTCTAACAGGGTGGTTGACATCTGGAACTGGTTGCATTTGGGTGTTATGGAAGCAGTAAATTTAAGTGAGTTAAAGAAAATGCTTGATAACTATATGAATGGCAAGGGCTGGATTTGAGGGGTTTTTACTTTAATACTTTAATAAATTTAGTTTAATTTAAAGAATGAGACAGCCTAGATGGACCAGTAGACCTCTTGTTGTTCTTAAACATTATGTTACATTATATTTTTACAAAAACAGCTCAAAAACATTTACATGGATAGTTGAAATAATTAAACCTGATGATAATTAGTTATTTTGGAGACATCAGTCACTTTAGTTACAATTTTAGTTAATTAACAGCTGGAATAATAATAAAACAAGAAAAAGAAGTAATAATAATAAAAAAAAAGAATTTTGGTTAGTTATTTTCTTGATGTTAATTCTTTTACATGACACTAACTGATAACAGAGTTAACTGTCCAGCTTCAACTGTATTTCATGTTGGGTTCTCTTCCTTGAGGATCCTGAAGGGTTCAAAGGAGGGTACAGAGATAAGACCTCTGATGTAAAGGTTGTCTTACAAGAACAGCTTAAGATCTCCAAAATTGTTTTGCACCGACAAAGAAAAACTACAGGGAATCTGACCAACATGTCCAAGATTGTTAGAGGGAATCAACAGCACTGACACTTCATCCTTTTTATACATAAAATTTGGTGGGGAAAAAAAAAAAAAGTCATCTTCAGTTTAAAAGTTTTACTTTTTTAGGAAGATGGTAAACTGTTTGAATGAGTTGCCTTCAGAAGAGGTAGATACAGTAAGCTAAAGTTATCAAGGTTGGATTTAAGTTTTGTTTTTTGAAGTGGTTTGGACAGTCTTAATAAACTAACATACTTTGTTGATTATATGCGATTTCAACTTCAAAAATACTGATGGGGGTTGTTTGTAATCAGGAAGTAAAGACGATGGCATGAAAAAGCTACCATTTCATGTAAACTGAAACTTCAAAAGGTTCTTGATTGTCTGAAGTGGGAAAACCTTTAAAAAGGCAAGATTACCACAAAACACAAAGCAAAAATTTTAGGGTTAGGAAAAAACTTATCTTGAGTACAAATAACTTAAACAGAAAATGTTATTGAAGATTGATCAAAACTATTACAATATTTTAAAAAATTCCAAATGTTTGTTAGAATGGAAGAGGTAGACTTTGATAAAATATACTACGAACATCAATGAAGATCAACCACACAAGATAGTTATTTTAAATACATCAAAGGGGAAAAAAAATGTTAAAATGGGAATTGGCTTCAAAAAAATGAAGACAAAGGCTTTTGTTTTTCTCATTAGATTTTACTAGGTTAAGACACAGGATAAATTCATTATGTATATCTCCTTGCAAAAGAATATCCAACATCCTCAAAAACAGTTCAGGTTAGAATGGAGCTGGCATGATTGAAAAACATGAAATAAAACAAGGCACTGGACTAGATGCTATTTATCCTACATTAGTGAATGAAACAACAGAGCAAACTTGTTGACCAATATATAATATAGATAAATTTTAGTCTTAAGGAAATAAGTTGTTCATAATACTAATTATTCATGCAATTTTCCTGGGAAAATTAGTTAAAATTGATAAAGAAAAATATCTCTAAAATCTTCTAGACAATGTATAAAAGTGACCAATAAGACAAACTGGATGTTTGTATACAGAAAATATTACATAAAAGTTAAAGGAGAACCATTGGATCAATACAAGGTACTAACTAGACTTCATTTGGAAATACATCTTCAACTTTAATAACTGTATTTAAGAAAGAATATTGAGCTGGTGGATAGCAATAAGAAAGCTAAGAAGATGACTTCAGGCAGGAGAAAATATTTTGAATAGGTATCAGAAAAGGGATAAGAACAATTTTTCTTTTAAAAATTCTGGAAGAATTTTAGGTCATGAAAAAGAAGAAAGAGTGCAAAGGGCAACAACTGAGAAGGTAAAGAAGAAAAATGAAAGTAGAAATTATGAGAAAAAAAAAACTATATTTACTGGACTTTGTCACTGTGGTGATACTAGTAATCAATCAGATAGTGGAAAATTTGTAAAGAGTTTTAAAGCTTTGATAAAGGCCATAGAAAAAATAAAGTTTATGATTTCTTTAAAAGAACATTCATGCCCAAGTTTACTTTTGGAAAAGCTGAAATATCTCTAAATATTTTCACAGAAGAAGGAGAGTTTGAGAGAACATCAAATTAAGATTGAAATTCATAAATTCTGATGAAGTACCACCAGACTATGGTAGAGGGCACAAATTTTTCTTTAAGATATGAAAAACAAAACTTTTATGAATAGTTTGGATGAGTAGTTTAGTTTCAAATGATATGTATAAATCGCCTTTTAGCAAAAGTAGGGGCCAACACTATAAAAATCTGATACGGGAATCCGCGATTTTCTAAACCTGTAAAAATTGGTTTAAATATTTCGTACGGACAAGTGTGAAAGGACAGTCTCGAAGAACCAAGGGTTTCTTGTTGTGCATAGGAGATGTAGAGGAAAAAAAAAAAAAGGAATAGTTTATAAATACAATCGACAAGATGTTAATGAAATGTGGAGCATACACGGTACAGGGTGATCTCAGAAGAGGTCTAATCCTCAGACTATGCAGTAATTATTATTATACATTAACAACATTTAAGATACTAACATACATAATACTGCAATTACAATTATTGTTACCTTTGCCATAATATCTTGCTGGATCATATGGGCCATGAACCTTAGGATTATATTCGGCTGGATAATCTCCAAAACCCATATTGATATTTTATCCAAAATTTATTCGTCCCACAAGGTTAGAAAAGCGTCCTCTGTAAAAATGAAAGTAGCGTAGAAATATATTTTTAACGGAAAATATTTCCAAGACAAGAAAAACTGAAAAAGGCTCCTTTTTGACCGTATGAAATTTCATAGGCAATTATAATTTCAAAGAATATTTTTATCTTACATTTACTTCCCTTTTTAAAAGAATGGTAGCATAAAATTTGCTATTATAATTCAATTTTGAAACCAAAGTGATAATAGGTTAAAATAAAAAAATAAATTATATATTCATCATACGTAAAATACAAAATCTCGTGTTTACCTTTAAGCTAAAACTTCTTAAAGCATTCTTTAAAAAAAAGAGTGCAATAAATTAGACATTTAAAAGTTTGAAGGCAGTTTTACCAAGCAATGAAGAAGACTTTATTGTAAGTGTAAGACCTTTTGACAAGATTACGTCATCATCAGTCAAGACGTCTCCAAACGTTCATTTCCGAAAAAGTGGGTTCATCGTCACCAAATTTGGCATTTGCTTTAGAATCTTTCTTGCCTGTTTAACTCTTAGATTTTCATTCCCTTAAAGAAGACACACACACAACCTGTGTTAAAATTTAAGTATGTTACTTTTTGCGGAAATTTAATAATCAAGTGACATTTCTGTGAATGTATATTTATTAAAGAAACTTAAACTACATTCTTATTAACTAACATACTGTCATAACGATAAAGGGAAGGAAATGATCAAAAGGATTATTATTACATTTTATTCATTTGAAACGAGCTTGACAGATAGCGCCAAATCTGAATTAAACATTTCATTAGCTCTATAGTTTTTACAAAGCTCAGTCGGCTTAACTTTATTTATTACTTCAAACTGTACACTCTTAATATAATCATATGTATGTGGCATTAAACTTCACTGACGTACAGAAGAAAATCCAAGAGTTTCAGAAAAATGAAGATTCAGGATACTAAATGAGGATTCTGGACAAAAATGCAAAACATAAATTGATCACGAACGATAAAGGAAAACAAGTATAGTTTAAAACACATTTTTTAAAAAGTTTACCAACATTGTGTTACCTTGTGAAAACTGGCTAGGATTTTTATGTATCTTCTGTCTACTGGAATCAAAAGCAAGAGATACAATTGAACCATGGAAACACCAGACTTAAACACTTTGATGAAACAAAGAAGTCAGGTATTTTGTGTAATTCAACAGATGATCTATGCAATTTTAAGTTACTCCAAACCAACATTCACATGTTTCTGTGTTGCCTTCTAATACTCCCATACAGAAACAAGTACACATTAGCTTGAGACTTTAAAGACAAAGGTTGTAGCGTGTAGCCTTTACCTGAGTAAGAGTTTAAGACCTTTATTATTTTTATTGTATGCTTAGTATAAGGATTTAGGACTAACCTAAACTCCATAGTTGACCTTCCTAAGATAATATTCAGGATTATGGCCGCAAACATCGATAACACGCACAGGGCGACTACATAACTTATTAATTAATGCTGTGGTTTCCAAACTTTATATCGTGACATCTCCCAACTCAACATTATTCTTCTTGACCCCCTTCTTTGTACTGAATAATTTTTTACAAATGATAATAACAGGAAATACAATGATTTCTTTGTTTCTCTTTGATAAATTTCTCAAATATTAGCAGGAAAAGTTTAAATATTAAACACTCGTTTTTCTGCTTCTTTGTTATTTTTGGGTCCTCCTGAAAAAAGGCCGTGCCTCCCCAGTCACCGCTTTGTGTCCTTGGGGCGCATCCCACAGTTTGGAAACCACTGATTATACAGGCCTGCATTATTGTATTGTCTCGAAATTTTTACATGTTTAACTATGTTCTGAATATGTAAGTGATATCTATTTTTCACCATTACGTACAGATAATTTTACAAAATGTCATATCGCAAAACGTGAAATAAAGACCACAACATGTAGTATTGTTTGTTTAAAATTAAGCACAAAGCTACACAATGAGCTATCTGTGCTCTGCCCACAAGGATATTGAAACCCAGTTTTTAGTGTGTAAGTCCGCAGACATACCGCTGTGCTACTGGGGGGGGGGGCAACATGTAGTATTAAAAGACGTAGATTTCACACATACACACATACAATCAGGATAGATATTCGTTTGAGATCAATGTTCTTCCCTTTTCTTCAATTTGTTTTTTTTTTTTAACAAACATAATGATAAAAATGTTCACTTTGGTAAACAAAATATTAATTTGATCCAAGTGAGTTGTTTTTTTTCTCACTCTCTTCCGGATTTGTAAAAAATCCTTATGTGATAGAAAAACTGAATATTATTTTCAAAATTTGAGTACCTGAATTATGGAAGATCTGTCATTAAAACTAAAACAATTTTTATAAAGTTTAAATTCGTGGGCCTATGCTAGTAATGCATTCTAATCATTGATATGTTTTGTTTCAAGATAAAACACTTCTAGTTAGACTGATGTATTATATTAGTTACATTAATGATGACGAGAAAACCCACTTGTAGAGAAAAAATATATATGTAAAAACGGCTGGTTTGGGTTGAGAAAATACAGAAGAAATGTACAGAAGAAAATGTGTTTTGAGATTGTTGGTGTCTCCCCCCTTCCCCACACACACACACACAGGAACGATATTGTATAGAACGATGATGTTTTAACGGTTCATACAGCGTCACTAGAAACGCCAGAAAAAACTGATAGCTACAGAGTTTTTCGCATTTTATTATTCTACGTTCTTTTTTGCATTATTTTATTAAGTAAAAATTATTTACTACACTACTACCTTCAGCATGAAAAAAGTAGTGTTAATAGAGTTACTGACTTTCTTAAGTTTTTTCTCTCTCTCTCTCGTGATAAACAAACAAACAACCTTTCAAGAGCTTTATAACGAATCAGCAGGGTGGCGATAAATGGGGTTTTACTGTAATTTAAAAAGAAGAACAGCTAGTGAAGTGTAATAATTTCACTTCACACAAATAAGAGAGCTAAAATACCATATACACATACAGTTTTATAAAAGAAAAAATTGTATCAGATAAACAAAATGTATTTCTAATGCATATATTTCGCGCAAAGCTACACGAGGGCTATCTGCGCTAGCCATCCCTAATTTAGCAGTGTAAAGCTAGAGGGAAGGCAGCTAGTCATCACTCGTAATCTGAGGGTCGCGGGTTCGCATCACCGTCGCGCCAAACATGCTCGCCCTTTCAGCCGTGGGTGCGTTATAATGTGACGGTCAATTCCACTATTCGTTGGTAAAAGAGTAGCCCAAGAGTTGGCGGTGGTTGGTGATGACTAACTGCCCTCCCTCTAGTCTTACACGACTAGATTAGGGACGGCTAGTAGAGATAGCCCTCGAATAGTTTTGCTCGAAATTCAAAAAACAAACATCATTATCCAACACCTCCCATCCAGTGGAAGTGGTCAGTGCTAATTGGTTGTTGTTACTCGTCTTGCCGAATCTTTTGATTATATTTTCCTGTTCCAACTTAGATTGTTGAATTTTGTTGTTATGATTAATGCAGTAGTTAAAGTTTGATGGAACTAAATTATATAATAAAATACTGTGCAGGCTGTTATAAACAGTTGTAATGCTTTATCCATCACGTAAATTTTGGTCAAGTCTGAGTAAACAAAGAGCGTCATACCATGGTATATTTATTTCGTGATCTTTGTGAGAGATATATTTGGGTTTTTAAAACGTCTTAAGTCGCTAAACTAAATTCTAACTACTTAAATCACATTTGTCATATAATTTTAGCTCTAGAGCAAAAAAAATGTAGTATGATCTCGCTATCATTGAAAAATATTATTGGAGTAAAGTTGTCGGACCTTAACATAAATCCACTCTTTTTACCCCTAATAGCGATGTTGGGAAAGTTATATTTTCTCTTTTTTATGAGCCTTTTCACAATTGACTCAGTAATCAATACGACTTTATACAGTTTTGGGTCTGCAATATTTATTAGCAAGTAATTATTAAAAATAGGTGTTTATAATTACTAGCAAGTTTTTAGTAAGTATAACCCTAATAGATGGAAATTTATATTAAAATATACTGTGCTGTATGATAGCTCAAATACCAACAAAAAGGCGAAAAAACCGTTCACGTTTCTACTTTATCCTTAACTTTAAAAAAATAAAGACACTGAGATATGCTTCTATGACACATTTTGTTTTCATATATCAAATGGCGTTTTATTTTATCGAATACTTTGTATTTGGATCTAGTAACGATATTTGTAAATAATCTATTTCAACGAATATTAATTTACTTGGAAATTTTAAAAGGTTTAAACCTACTTGGAAATCGATAAAATGCTTGAGGAACACTTTGTCAAAGTTACAAGTAAAACAAAACATACACACACAAAAAAAATTCATTTACTTCCGAAGAAGTAAATGTCTTAGACCTGTATTTAAAGAAGTGTCTTTTTGTGTGGGTATCTTTATCTGCCAGTGTTTCACGATAAAATGCCTTATATGTTTACGTAGTTAAATAAATCGTTAAGTAGTTCACTAAGATGTGTTCTTGCTTGTAATTCTCAGAACATTTCGTTAAGGACCACAGATTCACAGAACTTGATAGTGCAGGGTCATTATACATGGATTTTAATAATTACATCCAATTTTTGTTTATATTAAGTTTGTTTGAAATATATGAGATAAATATAAAGAGAACATTTACTTTGTAATGGCAACTTTTTTTTTTTTTGTCGTTTAACCTACAAAGTGAATAAAAAGAGGAGGTCACCAAGGGCGTAAAGACATAGCTTGTAGTGAAGTGTTAATGTAGATATTCACACCACAATTAACGAAGTTTTATTTAGCTAGTTAACTTTATAGTTAAAACAATTCCTCAACTCAAATTTTGCATATGAAACGTAGAACAAATAATGGATAAAGAACAATCCAGTAAAATCTAATTTTATTACAAAAAGTTTAGTCGTTCATGTCAGTTTATGCGAATTTGTCTTTATAACAGTGCATTAGCGTGTTATTACAAGACACGAGTAACTGATCACAAAGCCACTTTGTTCTAACAAGGTATGGGTGTGGGTATGGGTATTAACACTTTTATTGATAAGCAAAGAACATTGTTTTGACCTTCCTAGGTCATTTTCAGGTTAACATACAATTACATAACAGCTACTTTAAATTTAGCCTCGTACCCAGAACATACTAACCGACGACAATATAGAGGAGCCAGGAAACTAGTCTACTAGTATTTTAAATTGCTCAAACATGAGAAAGTCTGGTATAGTGTTTTGTTTCATAGTTTCGTATTAGAATTAAGCTACAAAATTACCCAGTCACTCAGATGAACAAATATTATAAAAAGTCCCGTACCTAATAACTTTTAAATATAATTTAGAAACTAAAGACTTAAAAGTTATTCGACTTAATTTTAAAATGTTTCTTTGCCATCGACACTAAACATGTAAGTGCAAATGAAACTGTTGTAACTTGCGTCGAACTTTGAACCAAATTTCAAACTACTAGTATTAGCTACTAGTAGTGTTGCATTTATTTATACTAGCATGGAGTACTTTTACAACTGAGACTGATATTTAAATTTTAATATTAACAAGGTGTTTAAATTTGTAACACCTTTTCTAGATATAACACTATTTTATTATAAACTAAATTATTGAATTATACAGTTGAGTTCTCAATAATAATAAGGGCAACTTGACACTAATCGTGAACAAACTTCGTTCTTTTGTGTAGGCACTATAAGGAGAAACAGTAGATGGCGCCACAAAAGCATCAATTTGCGAAAATAGATTAGAACCCTGACGGATTTCCTTGTAAGGACACTGACACATCTCGGCTGAAAAAGGTATTTAAAAAATTTAAAAAAGCTAGTTGGTTTGAAAGAGAACAATAATATTCCATGAAAAGTAACTTAGAATGTAAACAGCTTAACATTTATAACCAAATAGGTTTTTTTTCTAATTTTTTTAGAATATACGAAAAAAGGTACAAACGTACGTATATGTTAATCAAAATGCTTTAAATATATTAAACAGAATACGTAAAAGATAAGATAATAATAATAAGTAAGAGTTATGACATAGATTTATATCAAATAGTTGTTTAACTGCAAATATGAGGAACGTTTTTGTATTTAAAAATAGAAAATAAACAATTCTAACAAATACGGCTATTAAACCGCTATCTGTAATCCTATTATTTTGATCACCTAGGATAACTAGAAAATGTGTGTGTACAACTTTTCTTATTTTTTATTGACTCGGAAAATAAACGTGGAGCATCTACCGACATAGTTTATATAATGATTTTGTTTCTAGGTTTTAAATACAAGTACGTATTGAGACCAGAAACCTATTTGTTAAACGTGTGTGTGTTTTTTATGTAACAAAAGATCCGACACCTCGATAATTTGTTTGTTTGTTTTTTGAATTTCGCACAAAGATACTCGAGGGCTATCTGTGCTAGCCGTCCCTAATTTAGCAGTGTAAGACTAGAGGGACGGCAGCTAGTCATCACCACCCACCGCCAACTCTTGGGCTACTCTTTTATCAACGAATAGTGGGATTGACTGTAACATTATAACGCCTCCACGCCTGAAAGGGGGTGTGAACCCGCGATCCTCAGATTACGAGGTGCACGCCTTAACACGCTTGGTCATGCCGGGCCTACCTCGATAAAAGAAATATACGAATATTTACGATATAAATTTTTAACGTATATTAACGGAAAACGCCACCTTTTAGAAACAAATTACAAATTATAATTAATTCATATTATCTATAATTAATAGCAATGTGATAAATATTAATAAAAACTTGTTGATCATAAAATGTAAATACATATATAGCAGCAAAGTAAAACTAAACTTTTACTCACAAGTTAAAGAAAATCGAATTTTACGTGACAAATATAATAATATTCCATTGACAACAGTAAACCGAAATACAAAAATATAACGGTTTTTCCCCACGGTACCTGGATGACCAGGAGTCTTCAAAGGAATAACAATGTTTTAGACGATTCAATTTACAGTTTCTTCGGAAATACTATACAAATTCTTAGGCTTAACTGACAATGACAGAACTAAGCTTAGACCAAGGATTTGTATCGACTACTCCTTAAGGAGAATCTGTGTAGTGAAACAATAAATTTAATACATGCCGCGATTCGCAAAACATTAGCAGTAGTTTTTATGCTCTTTGCTTGAATTTTCCTTATTCTAACATTTTCACGCACTGTATTTAAGTTACGTTTTATTGTCGACATTATGTGTTGGACCGATAAATACTGGTCAATTTGGAAAAACAACAACAATAAAACGTGGTCAAACAAACTCACGTAAAGTAAAAAAAATGTAGTAATATTATTTATAATAATGTATAGAGCATGAAACAGTTATGACTGTTTAGTATATGACACGGTTTTAACTAAACTATGATGTGAAATGGGGTGCCAACGAATCGCAGAACTATTTATTAGTGTCCTCTTCGAATGGTGGTGAAAGTGTTGAACAAAAACAACAAATTGGAGTTCAAAACGGTATTACGATAAAGATATTATTTTATTTACAAATACGTATAATTTTTATATTTCATTAAAATTATCTCTTCTTCAGCTACGAAGAACTAATCATACAAAGTTCATCATCCATTTACCTTTCATTGATATTAACTAGGAGTTATGAAAATAATAATGAAAGTTATTCAAATGACGCCGAAACAATTTTTAATGAATATGCTGAAAACTCTTGAACAAAACCGAAACTCTTATATATGATGAAAACTACAAATGACGAGCACCTCCTTACGTCAAGCTATGAGGTTATTCTGCACCCTCAGCACCCCTAGGTCCTGCGCCCTTGGAAAGTTATTTAAAGAATTTAAGCCTGAAAAAATATCGAATTTTTTTTTTTTCAAAACATGGGGATAATAAAACACCCTAAAAATGATGAAATTTTGCAGACAAAAAAAGACTTCAGCACAAAAATTTTAGTTTAATTTGATTTTACGGGAAACGGAGATGAATAAAACATTTTATTTTGCAATATACACAGACAAACGAACTCGAGTGTTTTTTACGTAGAGTCATTGCCGTTCTGAGTAGCATGTGCTCGTATGATACGACGTCAGAGTCGTGTTGGCCAATCACACAGTCTCTTTCCAGTCCGTACCTTATGTGGAAGAGCTATCATTGAAACATATTATTGAAGTAAAGTTGTCGGACCTTAACATAAATTATTTTATAAAATAGGACGAATAAGAAACCAATTACTCTGTTCTGTGTGTTCGAGAATAATATATAGAATAGATTTCAGTTATTTCAAACGAATTCCGAAATACATGTCACTTATTTCAGCAATTTAATTTATCCTCACACCGCATATTAGACTGAACCACAAACCGTGGCTTGGACAATGGGACGGTACTCATAATTCATTAGATCTTTAATAATAATAATTAATTCAAATAATCAAAGTATACAGATGGAAAGAAAGCCTGATGCTTAAAAAGCTTGTTGGTGATATAGTAATACGTGAACATCATGAAACTGTAATTAAAAATTGTGTAGGCGTCCTTAAAAAACAGGCTACATTTCAAAGGAAGTCTGCAAAATAATGAAATATGACTGTGATTTACTCAACAGATAAATTTCTTCCAAACAAAATGGTGGCAACACGAGGTTTCTTTCACAGTTTTCGACGCGTACACAACGTAAGAACTCGTGAACATTGTCAGTTATGCCTGTTACTCTTATAATCGGCAACTAGGTGTTTTAGTTTGTTGTTTTTTAACTACCACGAATCAGTCTTAACCTAAATTTAAATGTTACACTATTTTTCTTTTTAATCTTTCCCAAGCTCTTCTGTAAACCGATACACACTTACTCCTCCATCAGAAATTTCCATATTTGCCCATCATCGTCTACTCTACCAATCATATAAACAAATCATAGGTTATGTCATCCGTCACATAAGCATTTTCGCATATACATTTCTAACGGTTGTTTGTACTGCAGTATAACAGATATAATATTATGAAGAGAAAAACTATTGGGTCATTTTTAATCCTTAATGTTTTTATACAGATACAGACTTATGTGTGCGTATGATTTTAGTAGTACACGTAGACGTAAGAAAGAAGTAACGGCCTGTCTTTTAGCTCGATAAAGATATTTTATGTGATTTACGTTAGCCCTAAAATCACTAATGGAGTATGCATCTCATCGGGTTTCTGAACACTTTTTTTAATATAAACAGTTCATATTCTAAACTGTTTGGAGGCCCATGACTTTGTTTAGTTATAACATCTCATATGAAATATTAGTCAGACACCTATTAATTAATACTTGAGTTTTTTTATATATTCTACGCACAGAACGAGTTATTTCACCTACTAGTTTGGTTATTTCTTCACACATTGCTGTAGCCAGCCAAAAACGTAAAAAGTACTTGTTATGATACAATATAGGGGGAACTCACCGGCTATAAACAAGTCGGTCGTTTAAGGTTAACAGTTGGACGTTTGATGGTATTAATATCCATCATTCGTCTGTTTGTTAAGCCAAAGCCACGCGTTGGGCTAAGTGTGTTGTAAACTCTCAGACTTGCGGCTGAGCCTTCAAGAGTAGGACAATACTCTAGTTGTTTGAATGCAGAGCTACACAACAGGCTATTTGCATCTCTGTCTACCACAGGGAAACGAACCTCGGATTTGTCTGTTTACAGCCGACCCACTGGAAGAGGGGAACAAAGCTACACAGTGAGCTGTGGGGACTCTGTCTCTCGTGAGGAATCGAACTAATCGCTGATCTACCGAGAGACGAATAATTTCCCGGCGGTGATACTTGGAATTGCTTTCCTCCCCCACTTTACTAACTGTTTTTGACTTATGACGTGACGTCACATTCATCATCTCAAGGTTCAAATGATCATTGTTTCTTTCCTGTTTAGTGTCTCATAGGGAAGAAAACACTTTACTTCTTGAATCAATGGTATTTTTTCAGAAATCCTTAACCCTAGATACAAGTGATATATATAGAAAAAGAAATACTAAGATATATGGTATACTGTAAAAACAAAACTAAATAGTGAGCAACTCTAGTAGGAAAAAAAAGTGATTATTGTAGTATTGTTCGTTTTCTAAGTTTCGTGCAAAGCTACTCGAGGGCTATCTACGTTAGCCGTCCCTAATTTTGCAGTCTAACACTAGAGGGAAGGCAGCTAGTCATCACCATCCACCGCCAACTCTTGGCCTACTCTCTTAGCAACGAATAGTGGGATTGACCATAACATTATAACGCCCCCACGACTGAAAGGGCGAACATGTTTGGCGCGACGGGGATGTGAACTCGCGACCCTCAGATTACGAGTCGCATGCCTTAACCCACCTGGCCATGCCGGGCCCCGCCGAAAGAGAACAAAAAACACGACATATCAGGGTAGGTGTAGTGAAGATTAGTGAAATCACAACGGGGTGAGTCTTATTTATCCATGTAATATCCGTGGTTATCTCAGATATTTACAATGAATATTTTTCTAATTCTAGGATTTTACGCATGATTTACGTTCCCCATAACAGGAATGGATTGTTGTTTCAAAAATGTCAACAGAAATGAAATGTTGAAAAAGAACCATACGTTATATTGTAGTCCAAAATAATATATTGTATCGAAAAAACTCCTTAATTACTGACTGTACGCTGTAAAAAGAACCATATGTTATATTGTAGTCCAAAATAATATGTTGTATCGAAAAAACTCTTTAATTACTGACTGTACGCTGTAAAAAGAACCATACGTTATGTTGTAGAAACTAATTAATTACTGACTGTCACTGTAAAAAGAACCATACGTTATGTTGTAGTAACTAATTAATTACTGACTGTCGCTGTAAAAAGAACCATACGTTATATTGTAGTAACTAATTAATTACTGACTGTACGCTGTAAAAAGAACCATACGTTATATTGTAGTCCAAAATAATATATTGTATCGGAAAAACTCCTTAATTACTGACTGTACGCTGTAAAAAGAACCATACGTTATATTGTAGTCCAGAGTAATATATTGTATCGGAAAAACTCCTTAATTACTGACTGTACGCTGTAAAAAGAACCATACGTTATATTGTAGTCCAAAATAATATATTGTATCGGAAAAACTCCTTAATTACTGACTGTACGCTGTAAAAAGAACCATACGTTATATTGTAGTCCAGAGTAATATATTGTATCGGAAAAACTCTTTAAATACTGACTGTACGCTGTAAAAAGAACCATAAGTTATATTGTAGTCCAAAATAATATATTGTATCGGAAAAACTCCTTAATTATTGACTGTACGCTGTAAAAAATATAAAATTTTTCTGTAGTTCCAATAATACTTTATGCTAATAAAAACCCGCGTAGTCAAATTATCTTTACTACAGCAGTACTTCTTTAAATACGGTATTTCTATAATTACGCAAAATAACTGTAATCAGAGGCACTGAAATCAACAAGTCCACTTCTTTTAGGCTTGACATAGTTAAGCCTTTATTAAGAACAGCTTATATTCGATAAAGAGATAAATTATCAGCGTACCTTGAATGTGTTTTTTGGTTTAGTGTAGTCAGAGCTAAATTTTACCGCACTTAATGTTACCAACAAATAAACTTATAATGTTATTCTACAACGTAACGTTAGACCTTTTTTTAAAAAAAAACAAAACAAAAAACTTTGATGTTTTTGTTTTGAAATTAAGCACAAAGCTACACAATGGGCTATCTGTGCTCTGCTCACCACGGGAACTGAAACCCAGTTTTTAGTGTTGTAAGTCCACAGCTATACCACTGTGCCACTGGGAGGCTAAAAACTTTGATAAACATTTAATACATTGTACAAAATGTCTACTAAAGTATTTTTACATCAATCTTTTGTTTACATTCATTGAAATTAAGTGCGTGCGTATTTTAGGAAAGACAATAACTGAGTATTGTTATAATAGGTGAGAAAAGGTCCTACTGTCAGTTGTTATGACATGATACGTTTTCACTCTAAGCCTGAGTGACAAAAAAAAATTAAGCAATTTCTCGTCTACAGATTTTTGGATCATCCTGTGTTATAACTAATGGCAGTTTGGTGTCATTTTGTATTTGTTTTTAATTTTGATTTCGCTAGACAGGAGAATCTTCTTCGTTCTCTTGAAACCACTGCCCAGGTTCTTCAGTAATTCTCTGGATATATCAGTTTTAGAAAACATATTAGATTCTTACAATCAAATTTCGACTTAAAGCAAAAGTATCGAGTTTCACTCATACTACAAAAACTAATCACGTTTCTATTGTTTCTGTCCTGTTTGTTTGTTTTTTCTGTCGAGTAAAACGAGGGGAAGGGAGATGAGAAGTGAAACAAAAGTTACTGAAACCCGCTCAGATTTAAAACAGAAACAGGCCAGGAAGAATAACTAGACCAGTGTAGGGGGTTACAGTGAAATACAAGTTGTGTTCTAGATTACAAACAGAAGTTCAAAAAGTTGGCTCGTTAAAGTTGTATGAGGCTTAACATATAAACAGTATTTTTAATTTTGTTGAATATATCTAACATGCAGCTGGCTCAGGGAAATGCAAAAATATTTTGGATAACCTTAAGAGAGACGAAACCCATGGATTAGTATTTTAAATACTATCCAACGTCTGCTTTGCTGGTGTTTATAATCACAAATATTTATTTGTCAGCTAGCCAAGGGTATCTTCAGCTTCCGTTGGATGTGACAAAAAAAAAAAGAAAATAAAAATACAGATAAATGCAGGGCGGTCCAAAAGTATCTCTGTTACAGTGGCGATGACATTCGTTATCCTGGTCTTTCGGTCTGTGATATAAGCCCGGCATGGCTAGGTGGGTAAGGCGCTCCACTGATAATCCGAGAGTCGTGGGTTCGCATCCCCGTCGCGCCAAACATGCTCGCCCTTTCAGCCGTGGAGGTGTTATAATGTTACGGTCAATCCCACTATTCGTTGGTAAAAGAGTAGCCCAAGAGTTGACGGTGGGTGATGATGACTAGCTGCCTTCCCTTTAGTCTTACACTGCTAAATTAGGGACGGCTAGCTCAGATAGCCCTCGAGTAGCTTTGCGCGAAATTCAAAAAACAAAGCTCTCTGATGCTTCCCACAGGTGTAAGAAACACGATGACTTGAACACACCTGAAGAAAGAAGTATTTTGGGCTGGTGTTTGGCGGACACGGAATTGGCCCAACCATACTATTCCATCCCATCGATACTTTTCTTGCACAGTTGTCATTTTAGGAGATAACACTACTCACAAAAGTACAAAAAACAAATAAAACATCCCAGTAAAAGCTGTTTTAGGATGTTGAAAAAAGCGTGGTTGTAATTCTTTAATTATTTGATCATTATATTTTAAAATAGGAAAGATAATTTTGGACCACCCTGTATATGTAGCAACTCTGTAAGTCTGTACATTAAACAGAAAAAGAGAAAAACAATAGGATGTTACAAAACTATCCAGCCAGCTAACATTTGTAGTTAACAGCAGTTCTTCAGGCAATAATGATTCATTTCATATTTAAGATAACCTTCGTTTTATGACCAATTTAACGTTTTCCTTGGTATATAACACTAAAACTGAAAGCCGAAAGTTATCCGCTGGCTCAGTGTTCACGATGTTTGTAGTTGTTAAACTTAACGTGTGAAATATCACAATACACCATTATCACGCGCAGTTTTTTATCTTATTAACGTTTCATCGAAACCAACTTAACATTTTTTTCCTTTGCACGTAGTCTTAACTGTACTTTAAACATAAACATACCATATAATGGGTAAATGATAGCTTCATTGAGTGGAAGTTTTCCAGTAAGATAAGGAGGAAGTTTTTATTTCCTCACTTATTGTAAGTACGAATCGACTCTAACAAAGTTTCTGTATAAAACTATAATGACTTATGGTACTCACAAGGACTAGGGCTTGTAAGAAACTCGAGAAGACAGAAATGTAGGAACACAATTAAGAACTTTAAAAACATGTTTGTAAGTAAAAGTCACATCCAATTACGCCACGTGATTTTAGTCCACGCCTTAGGTGATTATAATTTTACTTTATATAACTAACCAAAGCATTCCACGCCCAAAAAAGCAAACCGCAAGTCTTCCAGAATGCGAAACCTTATTTGTACTGCGGTACTCACGTGTTTAGGCCTTTCAGTTTCATTGTGTTCTGTGTGATTGGTAGTTTTACATAAGGCCACCTATTGTCAAACAAAAAGCGTATTCAAAGTACAATTGTATGAATGTCCAAAGTTCAACATTTTTTTTACCGTATTGAATCATTCATCTGACATGACGGTAAAACTGTGACATTAAACACTCAGATTTTTTATTTTTATTTTTTTTTACTTTATCATATTGTTTAGGCACAAATAAAAATAAATGTTAATAGCACAGGAAACTAATAGTTTTCTGCTAAACCATTTTGATTAAAACACTATTGTTTTCCACTGAAGATTTCTCAATATTTCTGGATGCAAAACACACATCGTTGAGAAATTCGGAGATGACGCTAGTGAGCTACAGTTTAGGACTGAATTATGCGTCTTCAGCTCTACCCAGCAGAAGACACCGAAAAGTTTTAGACAGTTTATTTAATGCACATTTGCCAATTTTAAATTAAGTCGAACTTTTTTTCAAATTGAGATAGTATTTTTATTAACTTTTTACTGTTTTATAAATAGTCTTAGCCTTACGCATGTAACGAAACCTGGCGAAAAACATTTTTAATACACGTATATCCTTTCACTGTGTGTAATGTTAATACTTTGTAATTAAAAATAAAATCTTTAACGATGAAAATATCTGCGATTGAAGACAAGTCGGCTGTTGCAGTCAATATGAGTTACCATAAGCTTCTTTTTACGTTGGTTGAAAACAAATTTACTGTTAAAAATTAAAAGGGTGGGAGGGTGTTTTCTTATAGCAAAGCCACATCGAGCTGAGCCAACCGAGGGGAATCAAACGCCTGAGGGGCCCAGCATGGCCAAGCGTGTTAAGGCGTGCGACTCGTAATCTGAGGGTCGCGGGTTCGCATCCCGGTCGCGCCAAACATATTCGCCCATTCAGCCGTGGGGGCGTTATAATGTGACGGTCAATCCCACTATTCGTTGGTAAAAGAGTAGCCCAAGAGTTGGCGGTGGGTGGTGATGACTAGCTGCCTTCCCTCTAGTCTTACACTGCTAAATTAGGGACGGCTAGCACAGGTAGCCCTTGAGTAGCTTTGTGCGAAATTCCAAAACAAACAAACAAACGCCTGATTTTAGCGTTGTAAATCCGAAGACATACCGCTGTACAAACGGGGGGAGGGCTGAAAATTACGAAGAAATAAAACCTTAAAATTCACGTAATCATCATATTTAAAGGCCTAAGCCTAACGTTGTAATAAGCTGATTTGCCGTTGTTGTTCAAATACACAAAATGTAGATAATACGTTATGGTAGGTTAGTACTGGTCGCTTTACCTTTCCGCACAACTAAATCGAAAAAAATATATATATATTTTTCCTTTTTATATGTTGTAACGTTCTTTTTTGAATTTTGCGCAAAGCTACTCAAGGGCTATCTGCGCTAGCCGTCCCTAATTTAGCAGTGTAAGACTAGAAGGAAGGCAGCTAGTCATCATCATCTACCGCCAACTCTTGGGCTACTCTTTTACCAACGAATAGTGGGATTGACCGTACCATTATAACACCCCACGGCTGAAATGGCGAGTATGTTTGGTGCGACGGGGATTCGAACCCGCGAACCTCGGAATACGAGTTGAACGCCCTAACCCACCTGGCCATGCCGGGCCCACATATGTTGTAACACTATATTTTCTTCTTACGTTGTAACATGATACATTCCTTTGAGTGTTCGTAACTAGCACGTTCTCTTTCTTGGCTTGTTTTATGTACCTTTTGTCAGAATCATTTTATAGGATTTTATTAACAAAGATATTTCTCGCTCTTTATAAATATATATATATATATACGCAAATTTTTAAATGTTTATTTTTTTAATTTCATCACGCTGTGTTGTTTACGGCAAAGCTAATAAAGGCTATCTAGCTTCATCTGTAATTTTCAATTGCCGACTATAGACGTAGGGGTAACCGTTTGGTAACACCCATCGCAAACTCTTGAGTTACTCTTTACGAAGGGATAGTGGATTTAACCGTCACATTACAATAACCCCACGGCTAAAAGGTGAACATTATCTACACCAGATTTTGTGCTGTAAAGAAACCGCATCAGTAGGGTGTTATTCCTGATAGTTTTATAATAAAAATGTACAATTAAAAACAATAATGTATATTTCAAAAGGATGGAGTTTTTAAATAAAGAATTAGAAAGGTTTCATGTATAAATTCATGTGATCTATTAATAAGTAGTTTCTATGACATACCGTTGCAATAAGATTTTTTTTTTCAGAAATTGTTGTTTACTAATTTCACTCTGCATGGCCAGGACGCTTAAAAAGATTTGTTACCAATTATTAATTTTTATAGTAATATAATTTCACAAAAACTACCAAATAAAGTTGAAAGTTAAACATTTTCACACTAAATCAGTTGCTTTTATATTATATTTTTTAAAGCTCAGATAACAAACATAAACTTCAAAAAATGAGAAACGTTTTTATTGAAAGATTAAATGTGGTTAATGCAGTAGATAAAACGTCTAAGCTAGTGAATAGCTGGGTTTTTTAGGCCTAGTAAAAGTGGTTAAAATCTCCCGTGATTATATTTTTAATGCTTCCCTTGATTTGAACTTCATGAATTTACAAACAATCATCCGTAAAAACAGCATTTATAATGTAAAATTTATCTGCTAGGCGTTCAATATTAGCTGACAAACATTAATGTAACTAATAAATAATGAAAAAAATGTGAGTTTTGTCGTTAACTTTCGTGCAAAGCTACTCGAGGGTTACCTGCTCAAACTGCCCATAATTTTAAAGTAATAGACTAGAGAGAAATCATTTAATCAACATTACCAACCTCCCAATCATGGGCTACTTTTTTATCAACGAAAAATAGGATTGATCGTCACTTGATAATGCCCTCACTACTGAAAAGTAGTGTACGTTCGGTGACTGGAATTAGGACCCACAATTACTTGTCGAGTGACTTTTTGTGGCCAGGCCAGGAAAATGTTTGTGTGTGTGTGTTTTCGTATAGCAAAGCCACATCTAGTTATCTACTATATCTACCGAAGGAAATCGAACACACAGGGGATGACCAAAAAGAATGTAAGACGTCAGCATTCAAACATTATTTAAGTCATCAAAAGAAAAAAAAAAAACTTAAAGATTGGGTTTATCAAAATTGTTTCTGTACGTACTAATTAAAAAAACACTCTCAATAGACTAGACGCTGATTAAAGACACTTTACAAAGGCAAGAGTAGCCCAACAGTACACGGAACGTGTCTTAACTATCTTTCCTCTAGTCTATCAATTCATAAATTAGATATTACTATGTGCAGGTACCCTTTTATTTATCTTTTCACGAAAATTTTGAAGCTAACAAACAAACAAATATTACTGGGAAACATTTTCCGAACATAAAGATCTTATCTATTTGACAACTTAAGAATAATGCCGGACCGGCATGGCCGAGCGCGTTAAGGCATGCGCTCGTAATCTGAGGGTCGCGGGTTCGCATCCGAGTCGCGCTAAACATGCTCGCCCTCCCAGCCGTGGGAGCGTTATAATGTGACGGTCAATCCCACTTTCCGTTGGTAAAAGAGTAGCCCAAGAGTTGGCGGTGGGTGGTGATGACTAGCTGCCTTCCCTCTAGTCTGACACTACTAAATTAGGGACAGCTAGCACAGATAGCCCTCGAGTAGCTTTGTGCGAAAATTCAAAACAAACAAACAAAACAGAATAATGCTGAAAAATGAATTAACAATGAAAGACGCTTTCTAACATGATTTGAGAAATTTCACGCTAACTATACAATTGTAAGACGACAGTGTAGAAATATCATCTGAAACAAGATGAATCACGGGCTGCAGTTGAAAAAAATGTTTTTCACTTTACCATACAGTGAAGTTCTAATAAATGGAACACGTGTTTCACCTTTTTTATTCGCATCTGGATTTTCTCCCTATCACATACACACTCTGTTAAAATGGGAAAATGTTTGCTACATGCGTATTTTTTTCTAGCGTTAACTGTAAAAAATAATTTATTTCAATAACAATACTCGGTCTTTATGAACAAATTTACTTCAGTAACAATTATGATTTCTTTAAAGCACAGTCGCTTATAAACGTGAAACCATCTTTTATTTATTTTCAAACACTATACATTCTTTATTAGTCCCTTAGAGCTTAAGTCCTCAAACTTCTTCAACAGGAGCTCCCTCTGCAACATTTCGCATCCTAATTGACGTCCCCACTTAACTACCCTAAAAGTTTTATGTATAAGATAAAGACCTTCCCATCGACATTTTCCTACATCCCCCAGTTTGGGAACTCATATTTTAGATTTTCCGCATAAGAGTGTATTACAGTATTTTCACTACACCATGTCCGCTAAGTTCACAGTGTGGTTGAAATACTGTTATACTTTCTTTTTTATAGAAGAAATAATAATTAAAGGATTAAATAATGAATGTGGTGTTTAAAAACATAATACCATTCTCTTATAACAAATATGATTGATTATAATTATGTTTCTCTGGCAAATGGTGTCCACACCGTAACAAATATTCCAATAACAGTAATTTAATTTGCTCTTCCAAAACTTTTCCTTATATATCTTACTTTTAAGGCAACAAAAGCTATATTAATAACACTTTTAGTATTGGATTTGCGAAATTAAAGAATAGTGCTTGCTTTGAAAGCTATATTATTATTGTTGTTATTCTAGATGTTAGTCGTCTTATATTAGAGTTGAAAAGATAAACTGTTGGGAATGATGTGGTGTATC
This sequence comes from Tachypleus tridentatus, assembly GCF_004210375.1. Classification (NCBI taxonomy): domain Eukaryota; kingdom Metazoa; phylum Arthropoda; class Merostomata; order Xiphosura; family Limulidae; genus Tachypleus; species Tachypleus tridentatus. Next base: position 88,638,023 of record NC_134826.1, on the reverse strand, counting down.
AAGTAAGTATTAAAGGGTTCTATTTACATACATACACTTACATTCAACTTTCGTCAACGGCATATACCTTTTACAAAAGCCGTAGAAAGATATTATGTACATATATCTATTAAATTTCACTGATACACATGACTTCCAAGACACGTAAATAGTGAAGTTGAAAAGAACGTTCATGTCACGTGATATAGCTCGTGGTAACGATCATTCTACTAACGTTTGGCTAAAATATTGTTGTCTATTGTGCTGCTTCCAAGGTTAGAATAAAGTTGTTGTCATTTGTTTGTTGGTTAAGGCGCGTGGCTTGTGACCGGCACGTTCACACTTCGGCACAGACTTTGAAATTGGCGCGTGTCAGGCCCTGTGTGAAACCAAACTGGGGCATAGAAGGAGGAGGGAAGAGAAAGGGTGCGAAACTAATTATAGTACTTCCGAAATAAACCATTCACAGGGTTGTAACGTTACACCTAGCCCTAGTTCTCGGTTCGCAGCAGACGGCTTTCATATTTGGCTGTGAGACGGAAAAACAGAAATAGCTTCAAGTCTCCCCCTCGCCCGCTGTGCCTAGCCTCAGAGCCCCTATGTCCATACATGGACGAAATACTAAGGCGCCACTACACTCTTTTCCTTACACAGTGTGGAACTAACGCATGGATGCGGGGAAAAGCACGCGTGATGTTCCACGAGGAGTACCCATGACGTCATGAAGAAGCTACGATCCCATGAGGTACAAAATGAGTTGCTCTGGATGAGGGTCGGGCATTCTGAGACAAGCTCAGGTCGTGAAGGAGTACTTTTTAGTGTGAGGTTTGTTGGAAGGGAACTGCTGTTTAACTGGTAGGTTAGAATCGTGTTTGTTCCAATTCGTTGTGTTTAAGTCTTCTTCGATCTCTATTACTGAAGGAGAAATTTCTTAATTGCCTCTGAAAATTAAAATTTCAGACACGTTTATCATGTCTTGATTCTTTTCCTTCTGGATAGGACTGTTATCTTGCGCTGGTTTATCGACTGTAGTTCTGATTAATGATAGAACTGTAAAGGTTTAATACAGACACCTCCTTTTAAAGAAACTTTTATTTAGTGTGCTAAGAAGCTTTTTAGAGAAATTAATGTAGTTTTTTCTTCTTTTTAACGTGCATATTGCATGAAATTGGTTGTAGTACTTGTGTCCTTTAAGACATAGCAGTTTTTTTGTTTTATTAATAATTTAGAGCAACGTTATTTTGACAAGGTTTGATGATGTACGGTACACACCTCTGAATATCTTATATTTGCTGGCTTCATTCATAGCGTTAGCTAACTCGGAGGTTTAACTCAGTAGCCTGTAATAACCCTTTCCTATACTGAGCTAATTCTGTTTTTTAAAGAATTAGGTTTTATTATGGTGTGGCTTCTTAAATTTATGTTAATCATGCGGGATAAATCTACTTATCCTAAGGAGTCAATGTCTTTGCCCATTTCGAGTAAGGCTTAATATTATTGAACGTATATATATATATATATAACTTTTGGGTCAGACTTGCGAAACTTTATTTCTGTTTTATATGTCTTACTTCAGTGCCGTTAAGTATGGAATACTTTTTAATAAAATACGTTGGAGAAATAATAAACTTTAAAACTTAACTTAGATTGACAAACATAAGGACATTTCTCATTTAGCAGAAATGTTGACTTAACAGCGTAAGTAAACGAAGCTTCTTCGCACACTCATGGATGCAGCGTGTGATACCAACGGACTTTACCCATACCATTCAAAGTGCTTTACACGAGCTTCGCTCGCGTGCAAGATGATAGTACTATTTCCGGTGGCATCTCCCCCGCTGATGTGGTTTTGCATGGGGTATGCCCATCTAAGGGTACACGGTATGAACATGCCTATAAAAGTCCACGCGAAGAGAAGGCATCAGTCTGCTTCTAAATAAGATAGCGGGGGATGAGGGAAGCATTCCCTGAGACTGCAAGTTTTTTTGTTTTTTTTGGAATATGTCACAATCAAGCAGTGAACTGTGTTTGTTATTCTTTCGTAGTGTTTACTTGTTGAAGTTTTTACACAATTGAGCACTACGTGTAAGTTTGTTTACAGCAGTGACTTAGTCTTCTCTATACCTTCTCACAGTAACTCATCATGTGTGACGACGAGGTTGCTGCTCTTGTTGTTGACAATGGTTCCGGTATGTGCAAAGCCGGATTCGCCGGAGATGACGCCCCTCGTGCTGTGTTCCCTTCCATCGTGGGACGTCCACGCCACCAGGTACGACATAATGAGCTCTTATTTCGGTAAATTCAGAATTAAAAAGGAAAAATAGCTTTTAAAACATCTATATGTAAAGTACAATTTATCGATGTTGTCACAAAGGGTTTCTAATATGAACAATTAATTAGGCTTCTTTAATTACGCTTAAAGAGTTTCTGTATAAAGCACTTCTGGATGTGAAGTGGACGTACTAAAAACCAACTATTAAATCTTGACTACCAATCGCAAATTTTACGAGATAATATTTTAGATGAATATTGGAAATAAAACAAAAACACACCCTCGGTCTGAAGAATAATGATCAGCTACTAACGCTTAGTTTAACAAATCCATTCTTCCTTCTACTAGGGTGTGATGGTCGGTATGGGACAGAAGGACAGCTATGTCGGGGATGAAGCCCAAAGTAAAAGAGGCATCTTGACCCTGAAGTACCCCATAGAACACGGTATCGTCACTAACTGGGATGACATGGAAAAAATCTGGCATCACACCTTCTATAATGAACTTCGTGTGGCCCCTGAGGAGCACCCTGTACTCCTGACAGAAGCACCTCTTAACCCCAAAGCCAATAGGGAGAAGATGACCCAGGTTCGTGAGATCGGTAATTGTTAATGTAATTTTAAACTTCTAAATAAATGAATAAAAACAATTCTTTCTTTTAAACTAAAATGAACAGATGTGATACTAAAAATCATCTCTAGATATTTAAAAACATTGCTGCAGCCATTTATCTTATCTTGTTTCAATTCTTCCTATGATAGATCATGTTTGAAACCTTCAACACCCCAGCTATGTATGTAGCTATTCAAGCCGTTCTGTCTCTCTACGCTTCCGGTCGTACCACCGGTATTGTACTGGACAGTGGAGATGGTGTTTCTCACACGGTGCCCATCTATGAAGGTTATGCTCTTCCTCATGCCATTCTTCGACTGGACTTGGCCGGTCGTGATCTTACTGACTACCTAATGAAAATCTTGACCGAACGTGGCTACAGCTTCACTACTACGGGTAGGTTTACGACTCCTTCCGAGTCACTATTATAACTTGTTAAACGATATTTTTCTAACTTTAAAGCAAATGGCACAAGCCCACTGAAAAACATTTTATTCAACGACCCCTCCCCCATTCTCCAGTACTTTACGATTACGTGTGTAACTAACTTATTCCGCTATCCCACCACCTCCAAAAATATCTCTCGCCACAAGAAATTTCTGAACATATCCCATAATGCCTTAAATTTACAATATGGTTTTAATGCTTGTTGTAAATGTTATTATACTTGTAGAACTTGTATAATAATTTTCAAACTAATTTATTAGTATTTGATCTTTTATGTTTGATGGCTTATTTCTAACTTTTCTCTTCACACTGACAGCTGAGCGGGAAATCGTGCGTGACATCAAGGAAAAGCTCTGTTACGTCGCCCTGGACTTCGACCAGGAAATGGCCACTGCTGCTTCCTCCTCCTCTCTCGAGAAATCCTACGAGTTGCCTGACGGTCAGGTCATCACCATTGGTAATGAGAGGTTCCGCTGTCCCGAAGCCCTCTTCCAGCCCTCATTCTTGGGTATGGAGTCTTCTGGTATTCACGAGACCACCTACAACTCCATTATGAAGTGCGACATTGATATCCGTAAGGATCTGTACGCCAACACCGTTTTGTCTGGTGGCACCACCATGTACCCAGGTATTGCCGACAGGATGCAGAAGGAAATCACCGCTCTCGCCCCCAGCACTATGAAGATCAAGATAATCGCTCCCCCTGAAAGGAAGTACTCCGTCTGGATCGGTGGGTCCATCCTGGCTTCTCTGTCCACTTTCCAACAGATGTGGATCTCCAAACAAGAGTATGACGAGTCTGGTCCCAGCATTGTCCACCGCAAGTGCTTCTAAACAGTTGGCGAGGGGGGAAATTATTTAGTCACGTGATTCTCGCTTCTCTTATATTAAGTTTTACGTCCCCTCAGTGATCCAGGCTGGTAAAGAAACCCTGGACCAGGGACTCTTCCAGTCAACCAGAGACTCGGGAATTACAACTGTAGGCCAAAAAATCAACTACTTACAGATCAAGTAGTCCAAACCTATTTATTAAATATCTGAATCTCTCTCTATCATTTAAGTGCGTTTTTTTTTTCTGTGAAAATAAAGGTTAATAAAAAAAAAAAAAAAAAATTGGTAAGACTATTTTGGGTGACCGTATTTCTTTCAGTATCTTTTAATTATTATTATGCTAGTTGAAATAACTTGCTTTATATTATTCGAATATTTTTTTCAAAAGAGTTATTCAAATTATGTAAACTATGTATCATAAAGATTTGTTAACATTATGAATAATAAAAAAAAAAAAAAAAAAATGAATCGTATTGAAACAGTGTAGTTTCTTACTCTTCGAATTACATATTGGCTATGGACATTTTCACTTCTAGTATGATCAAAACAAGACAATGATTAAGTTTACACAATAATCATAATAAAACGTTATTAAACTGTAAACAGACTACTTCCATTGGTTAGTTTTACCCCGAGACAAACTACAGTGGATTATATAACTTTTTTTTTTTTTAATTAGTATTACCTTATTTGCGATCGGTTGCAAGTAGCTAGAAGAAGGGTTTACTCTTTTTTGGAGAAAAAAAATATTTCTCAAGTTATTTCACTTTATTAATGGCAGACTGCTGAAAATCGCATTCTTCAGAACATCTTGATTTTAAATGTTTTTCTTCCAGGTTGAAAAGAAAGAAATAAAACTAGTAAAGTAATTATATCAAAACGAAACATTGCAGTTAATAAATGTAAATTTCGGTTGTTTCTTGAACTCGTAAATTTAAAGATGTGTTTTTAAGTTTTCTAATCGTAAAATAAGTCTATCACCATCAATAACTTTAAGTCCGAGACTATCTTGAGACAAAACTGATCTTACTCGTAAGAACACTCGAAATTAAATAAGTGATAAAAGTATAATCCAAATGTTTTTGTAAAGGGGTACGAAATAACGGTATATATTATGAACAATTGTTTACTTTAATATTTATTTAACATAATATTTGGATGTACATCTGAGATGTATACTAAAAATCTTTTTTTCTGACAACAAGATAAAGATTTCTGCATTAAAACGAACAAAAACTCGAACGACCTGCGCGAATCTTAATGTATCAAGATTTGTTTTGGCTCCATCAAAATATGCTGAAAGTTATATTTCATGTCATAAGTATTATTTAGGTTGTACTGACAAAATAAAAATAACTTTTTTTTTTTTCCTGTCGGCGTGAAATAACTGCTTACTGAAAGTCTGTATAGGTCTAGCGTAATGACGTCCTAGAATTTTCCTTATATGGTGTGCGTCAAATTCAGTATCCGATGTTTTCGTCTTGTCATGCTTGTCAATGTTCAAGTTGTCAGTTGAAAAATAAAGCATTAACGACTAAGATTGTTCTACTTTTTCTGCGAGTTCGCGTGTTGTAATAGAACATTTTGAATTCAAGAGTTTATAAATGTTTACCCATCCAGAAAAGTAATTATTGTAAACAACGAAAATTATGTTAGAGTAACTGTATTCCATATTTATCGACCGTTTCTCAAATATAAACCGCTTGAAAATTGCGTTATTTGAATCAGTAATTTTTAAAAAAATTAAGATACACAACTGATCCCTAGATGACTGAGTGGTGAGTCTGAGGGTTTATAACGCTAAAAGTAATGTTCCGACAGCCGCGTTTAAATGTATCTCAAAACGGCTGGTATGGATATTAATACTTTTATTGATAAGGAGGGAACAACGTTGTTCTCTCCTTATCAATAAAAATGTGTTAATACCCGTACCAGCTGTTGTGAGATACATTTTTATTTCAAGCGGGTTTCTCGTCATCAAGATAAGCAGCGTATAGTTTTACGCTTAACAACAGTATTAAACTATCAATAAGTTAAGTTTATTCATGGATTTGGAGTACATCGTTTGTTTAGAAGCCAACACAAAATTTTTGTTCAACCAAAATGTAGAGAAGTTATTATGAAAGAACGCAGCTTATTTAATAACACTTGCATTGCTGGTTTTATTAACATAACAATGTATAGTATTTCTTCAATAACTTAAAGGGAACTTGCTATCATCTAACGGTGTAATATAATATTACATTTCTAAATCTGTTTGTAACATCTCCAGCCCCACGATGGTTCAGTGGTAACTTTACGCACTTACAACACTAAACTCCGAAGTTCGATCCCATGTAGTGAATAGAGCGCAAATAATTAATTGTGTAGTGTGTGTCTTTACACTAAAGTAACAGTGATATTCCTCACTAATACTATTTTGTTTTGACCTTACATTAATAGGAACTACACGGCTCTAATTATATAAATTTCTATTAAAATATAATAGTTGAGAAACCTTTCTTCTCAATAAGGTAAAAGTAATAAAAAGAAACAAAAAATTGATGCAAATACTTCAGTTAAAAATAAAACTGACACAATAACACAGAAAATACATGAAACTTTCAGATTGGCTACTTTCATATTTATCTATTATGTTTTATCAAGATCATTTGGGTCTTACTGTTATGTGCTGTTGGCTCATTGTTATATCCCATCTAACTTACGTTCCCCAAACCTTATTGGAACAGAATACCTTGAGAAGTAGGGAAGGATAGAGTTCCAAAAGTTCCTGTGATACCAAAATGTACTTGAGTGATTCAGTTGGATGGAATTTATTTTGGCCAAGGCGTTGTGGAATTCAATTACCCCCCTACACACACAAACATAAAAAAAAAACAAAAACAGCTGTTTACCTACAATATTATAAGACAGACATTTATGATTAAGATGAACGTTATATGTAATATCACTAAAATATTTTATGGGTCGTATTTCTGTCATGTTTAGCTTTTCTTGAGCTGGTGCTCCCCATTAGCCCAGCTCTAAGTCTGTTGGCTTATAACGTTGAAACCCCTAGTGAACACAGCACACGTAGCCCATTGTGTAGCGTTGTTCTTAATAATCGACAAACAAACATGGGCTGGTGACGTACCAAGAAGTGCAAAAGTTATTCCAGCCAAGTTAGAAGGGTGGACAAACACTGTTGTGACACCTGATGCTAGGATATTGTAACAACTGTTCTAATACAATCTTAGTATTTCCATGTTTCTGAACATATCTAAACGTTATTACGTCAAATTAATACAGTGTCTGTGTATGTGTTTTAGACCAAAAAAATTAAACAGTAAAACAAAAAAGACAAAATTGTTTCTGTTGTTCACCCTATTGATGAAGTAAAACACGTGTAACTGGTATAATTCTTTATACTGCTATTTTAGATACTGAAGACAGAATTTTTAGAGCTTCAAAACGTTTATCTGCATCCATTCTGATATAAACACACAAAGTTACTCGTCATAAGTGTCGTAATTAATTTATTCATTTTAAATGTGTTACTAAATAAATGACATGTAAAAAAAAATACATCCGACTATTTAATATGAGAAGCGTTTAACATTTTTTAAATATAGAAAAACATTTTTTGTATAAATGAATAAAATAATTATTTCCATTTCCATGATAGTCAGTTTGGTTTGTTTTAAATTTCGAGCAAAACCATACGATGGCTATCCGCTGTAGCCGTCCCTAATTTACCAGTGATAGGCTAGAGAGAAGGCAGCTGGTCAGCACCACCTACTACCAAGTTTTGGGGTACTCTTTCGTCAGTGAGTAGTTGGATTGACTCTCACATTATAACGTTCCCTTGGCTGAAAGGAAGAGCATGTTTAGCGACGGGGATTTGAGCCTACAACCCACAGATTATGAATCAAGCTCCCTAACCATGAGGCCATGCCAGACCCTACGGTAATGAATCCAGTCAAGCTACAATAAAAAAAAAGAAAATAACACAACTATTGCTTTACACAGAGGAACAGATTTTGGAACAAATCTGAAGGATTGCCTTGATATTTTTAACGATAAAACTCCATTCTTCGTGTGTTTCTGAACATAGCTAAACACTCGTACATCACATTAAGAGTAGTAGTGTTATATTTGTTTTTCTTCTTCTTGTTTCATCTAATACCATGGATGACCAGACATTATTTCAGTAACGCCTTGTTCATCTAATACTACGATGATCAGATTTTACTCCGATAACGTACTGTTTCTTAGAAGTTTTTAAAGACTGCTCGAGAACTTTTTGCCGCCATATAAAGCTAGATCCATTATATGGCAATTAAAGTTGGCAGTAAAAGTACATGGAAGTTTTCTTTTCTTTATAAATGAATTGTTTGTTTGTTTTGGAATTTCGCACAAAGCTACTCGAGGGCTATCTGTGCTAGCCGTCCCTAATTTAGCAGTGTAAGACTAGAGGGAAGGCAGCTAGTCATCACCACCCACCGCCAACTCTTGGGCTACTCTTTTACCAACGAATAGTGGGATTGACCGTCACATTATAACGCCTCCATGGCTGGGAGGGCGAGCATGTTTGGCGCGACGCGGGCGCGAACCCGCGACCCTCGAATTACAAGTCGCACGCCTTACGCGCTTGGCCATGCCAGGCCCCTTTATAAATGAAACTAAACAATTAACCCCACCACAGCATTTTGTCTTATCATTACAAAATTCAAACCAATTTCTCAGATATACGTTCAGTTTTTCAAGTGATGATATTGAATTGTTAAATAATAACTGGTGAAGCAATCAGGGTGACTGAGCACGTTTAAGTTACCAATTTATATTTCACTTTCATTTGTTTAAGAGAAAAGCCACGTTGGGCTATCTGCTGTATCTACCGCGGAGAATCGAACTCCATAAATTTACCGCTGTCCTATCAAAATACCTCTGTTTTAAAAACAAAACAACTTTGCTAACAGGTTAGTTATGATTTTACCAGTAATTTCGAACATGGTTATTGAAAAAGTTGTAACTCTTAACTATTTAGTCAATATGTACAGTACGTTGTAAGACCACGCCTAGCACTTTACTGCTTTAATCATCTTTAAAGTATCCAATACCACAGGCTCAGAGGATACAAAGTCAACAAGGCTCTCCAATTAGTTTATATGAAATTAATTTTGAACTGTAAATACGAGGACCACACTTAGAGAGACTGGTTACAATAATTTGTATTTTGGGACGAAACGGTCTCCCACTCCCTCTGGACAGTCCTGTAAATATCACATAAAGCTAAACATTCACCAATACATTCACATTACTTTGTGTCACGCAAATTCGAAACAATACTTTGATTATTCACTGTCCCTCCATTGGGCTGTTTTGTATTATTTTAATGGAAATTCATAAATCTTTAAAATTCGTAGAAAATCCTGTTCAAAAACTATAAATCCTGATATCGTAGGACAAGTTCTGAGAAGTGAAAACACTGCTTGCGTGGTCATGTTTGTTGATCCTGCCCCCTAGTGACCCAGTGGAATGTTTGTACACATGCAGAGCTAGAAACCGAGTTTCGATGCCTGTGATGGGCAGAGCACAGATATTCTATTGTGTGACTTTGTGCTTAACTTCAAACAAACTGTTGATTCAATCAAGATATATATATTCGTACTGAAAAAGAAAACACTACTACAGAGGGTAATTTATCCAAAAATTAAAAATCAGGGACCAGTTTACTGTATCCTTAAAAATACAATTATAGTTAAAATGTTTACGGGGGTATATCCCCAGCAATTTTTTAAGGATAGAATATCCTCATTCATATCCTAGCTAAATAACTTTTTCCCCCACCCTTTGAAGCCAAAGTTACACCACGACACTGTATTCAGTGTTTCTCCCTAACTCCTTGAAGCCAAAGTTACGTCACGACAATGTATTCAGTGTTTCTCCCCTACCCCTTGAAGCCAAACTTACACCACGACACTGTATTCAGTGTTTCTCCCTTACCTCTTGAAGCCAAAGTTACACCACGATACTGTATTCAGTGTTTCTCCCCTACCTCTTGAAGCCAAAGTTACACCACGACACTGTATTAAGTGTTTCTCCCCTACCTCTTGAAGCCAAAGTTACACCACGACACTCTATTCAGTGTTTCTCCCCTACCTCTTAAAGCCAAAGTTACACCACGACACTCTATTCAGTGTTTCTCCCCTACCTCTTAAAGCCAAAGTTACACCACGACACTGTATTCAGTGTTTCTCCCTTACCTCTTAAAGCCAAAGTTACACCACGACACTGTATTCAGTGTTTCTCCCTTACCTCTTAAAGCCAAAGTTACACCACGACACTGTATTCAGTGTTTCTCCCCTACCTCTTAAAGCCAAAGTTACACCACGACACTGTATTCAGTGTTTCTCCCCTACCTCTTAAAGCCAAAGTTACACCACAACACTGTATTCAGTGTTTCTTCCCTACCTCTTAAAGCCAAAGTTACACCACGACACTGTATTCAGTGTTTCTCCCCTACCTCTTGAAGCCAAAGTTACACTACGACACTGTATTCAGTGTTTCTTCCCTACCTCTTGAAGCCAAAGTTACACCACGACACTGTATTCAGTGTTTCTCCCTTACCTCTTGGAGCCAAAGTTACACCACGGCACTGTATTCAGTGTTTCTCCCTTACCTCTTGAAGCCAGAGTTACACCACGACACTGTATTCAGTGTTTCTCCCCTACCTCTTGAAGCCAGAGTTACACCACGATACTGTATTCAGTGTTTCTCCCTTACCTCTTGAAGCCAGAGTTACACCACGACACTGTATTCAGTGTTTCTACAGTTCAAATAAATGTAAAAAAAAAAAAAAATTTAAACACTGTGGAGAAATTTAGTAAAATGAAAGGCTAGTTATATGTTTCTTGCATGTGGATATAAGTAATTTCGGTTTTAAAAAATGCGTGTGTGAGGACGAGTGGGTAGGATTATGATATTGTGATTCCAATATCTTCCAACATCCTCGAATCATCCGTGTGCACTTGAAACACTCCTTAAAAGTTACAGGAAATTACGTAATTTCAATAAATAAGCAGGTGTATACCATTGAAAAAATATCCATCTTTTTCAAAGCGCTCGAATTATAGTTTATTTTTATTCATATTATCAAATATTAAACTGGTTTGTGTAATAAATGTCACAGAGTTGTTGTTTTTTTGCGAAATCTCGCAAATAAATTTTATGTAACTAACTTTTTGTTATGGTTCTCCAGTGAAGAATATTCTGCACTAAAGTTTAAGGGCCTATCTTATGTTGTTATTTTATTCATAACTGCATGAATTTTAGGGCTCGAGAGAACAGAGTTAAATGCCTACCTAATGATAATAAATATATAAAACCGTAGTTAAAGTATTTAATGTACTGTTTTGACATTTTTTTTCCAGAATCGTTTATGAAGTTTTATAACGATCTTTTAATGCTTGAGCGTGTGATTTTCTAGTCAGTCAGTCGATTTCACGTTAAATACAAATTAAAGTTTATTTAATATAGTTCAATTTGTTTACTCTTTCATTTTCAATACTGTAAAATTTCTTTATCTAGGAGGACCAACCATTTTACTGTTTTTATTCATTCGCAAGTAATTCACTACAGTGAACCTCTAGCGTAATTGTGAAACAGCTAATTGTGTTTGAGTAATTGGTTTATTTTTGAATTACCACACACACACACACACACACACACACACTACGATGCATTCACTCTTTTATATGTAATCTTTATATACGAGTTACGTATGTTACACCAGAAAGTAAATCAAAACTTTTAATGTCAAATTTAATTAAAGGTAATTTAAATTCAAAGATCAGATTTTAAATTATCACTGAACTGTCTTTTAAAAAACAGAAAAATAAACGTTTAAAACAGTAAGAATATGTTTTATAAATAGTTCGATAGTTAATTTGATTATTTTGTTGTAAACTTGCACGATGGGGTTAGACTTCCATCTTTAGCATTACAAATCCTCAAGGGTAACCCAAAGCTACTGGAGAACGGTCAATTTGCATAAATTAGATATTTCATCAAAATCTGGACACTTGTAATACATTATTATGATGGATACTTATTCTACATATTGAAACTGTTTATTTTTAATACAAACCGTACCGTACGATTAGTTATTGAGAAAACAAAACGTTAAACCTACTTTTGGTCATCAATGAGTGAAACAAAAGATAAAATGTGAAACACTTTAATAACTTGTGCCCATGTAAGGTAATTTATATCGAAACAACACTGATAAAAAATCGATGCAGGTCTTATCACATGATTTTTTATCATAGCAAAATTACGTAGAACGTGGTCATAGAAACAACAGTTTCTGTAATAATCCTGTTTATCAGTAAGGTTGTTTTTTTGTTTCAAAACTAACTGACGTACTTCTTACAACAGAACATACGTGGGTTTGGTTTAACCATCACCTTTATATCTATTTATTCATACTGACTGATAATAGTTGGTTATAACTATACATGGCTATGTTGCGTCACAGTTCATATGATGCATTTTGTTGATTTTTGACAAACGTGCGTAGTGTTATATTAACATCAGTACGTACACGTGACGGTATGATAACGGTGTTCATGACAAATAAGTTTCCGTGCAGGTTTGATGATTCAGTATATAACTTACCCCACAGTGCTGTTCTTAATCTTCATTTAGCGGATATCAGAGGTTGAAAATCTACAAGTTTTTCCAAAACAGGTATGTGTTCAGTTTTAATATCATAATGTCTGCCAGATGGTTAGGGCTCTCGACTTGGAATCTACCGGTTGTCGGTTCGAATCCCCTATCCCACCAAATACGTTAGTCCTTTCAGCCATGGGGGCGTTATAACATGGTAAATCCTTTTTTGTCCCCCAATGACATAGCGATATATCTGTGAACTTATACGGCTCGAAACCATGTTTCGATATCCGTGGTGGGAAAAGCACTGATACCCCATTGTGTAACTTTGTGCTTAGCTATAAATAAAGTCATAATATATCCAAGTTCAAATAAGTTTCTCAAGCTCTTGGAGTTATTAGGTGCACTCAGTATTAAAATAAACCCAGTAGGTGTAGATAAATAAATATATCTAATTGTTCCTCAGTTTATTTCACAGAGCCATCGTATTTAAAAATACGATCAAGTTGTATTTAACAGTACCATAAAACAAAAATATAATAACTTACTGTTTATCTATACCTATGTCGCAATTATCTTTTCATATTATAACGGCGATACTTAAGCTGACATAATGCTTACGTTTATAATTTAACTTCACAAGTTGGGCGTTAGCGTGCTGGGCTGCGGATCCAAGGTTTTCATACTGTGATGTCACTGAATATGCTCCGAATATTCATAAAAATAATCTAGCAACCTTAGAGTGGTATATAGAAATATTCTTGAATTCAACTTCTTGGCGACACATACTCAGCAAATGGTAACTAACTGGCCTAATTTGACCAAAGAACTTAAAACCAGAATGATTTAGAGTTGCAATTCAATTCATAAAATCAATACCAAATGAATTTCATTACTATCTTAAATGTACGGACATGTGTTTAGTTGTTTAAATTACAGCCAGTCAAAGATTTGGATGCACAGTGTTTATAACATATATAATTAATGGATAAAATTCAATTCAAAATATTCACATCGAATATGCCAAACAATAAACGTTCTAATAACAAAGAAAAAATCACAAATTATTTAAATTCAAACTACTTTCAAATGTTTCTTAATAAAATAATTCTCAGTAAATATTTTAATGGTTATTATAAAACCAACGTCCCCCAGTGGCACAGCGATATGTCTGTGGACTTACAATGCTATAAACCGGATTTCGATACCCGTGGTGAACAGAGCACAGATTGTAGCTTTGTGCTTAACTTCAAACAAACACAAAATCGAAATGAAAAACAACCAAAAAGTTCTTCTGACTTTGGTTTCTAGGCTGATTTATTCTAAATATTAAATTCTCCGTTTGGCCAAGTACCCCGCTGGGACAGCGTTACGTCTGCGGATTTACAACCCAAATATCAGGGATTCGATTCTCCTCAGTGGACACAGCAGATAGCCCGATGTAACTATGCTATAGGCAAAATACCCAAACACCTGTGTAGCCAATGTAATTTTCACCACATGCTGTATATTTTAACACATAATTACAGTTTTTAGAATTGCAGTAGAAAGAACTATTGGTATTAAGTATAATAACTTCATATGCGTTTCTAATAATATTAGTACTAGTAATATAACTATACATAGCAAATATTACTCAGAGTAAGACCTAGTTGACATGTTATTACTGTAATACCTTCTTGTCTACTGTCACTGTTTTGTTTGTAACAAAGTGAACGTTGTTAACGTACCTTAAATATTTATTTTAACGTGTATAGAGTGGACAGTTTTAAAATCTAAATAAATTAGTAATTGGTCAGTTTATAAAGACTGTCTGGTTCCAAACAGTTTTTACCAGATACTTTAATCAGTATCAAAATATTTCAACAGTGAATTTAATGTCTAAATCTCCAATTCAAGATTGTTTAAAACTTGACTACTATTGATCCGGTTTAAATCATGGCACGGCCTGGTGGTTTGCGAGCTCAACTCGCAATACGCGGATCGCGGGTTCGAATCCTATCACCGAACGCTCTCGCTCTTAGAATGAGACGGTTAATTCGTTGGTAAAAAGTAGCCCAAGCGTTCGGAGGTGTTGATTAGTTTTCTTCTCTCTAGTCTACCATTTCTAAATTAGGGACGGATAACCTTTCAGTAATTTTGCGTGGAATTCAACAAACATCTTATCTGATGGTTATTATAGACAAAATACGCGGCTCGTAGAACGATTTTTAGTTGTTTTTTCCAAGTACAAACGTTTAGCTTATAGCTACAACATATCTTGATTGATTTAAGATCTAATTACAGTTTTGGACTCACAGAAGTCAAACTCTCTTGTATTTGACCATTTCCAAGGTCTCATGGATTAATTTAATTTAATCCTGTCTAAAATAATTTCTATTTGAGGATAGGGTCGTAGCGATCTGGCCCGGCCTGGCCAGATGGGTTAAGGCGTTCGACTCGTAATCTGAGGGTCACGGTTTCGAATCCCCGTCACACTAAACATGTTCGCCCTTTCAGCCGTGAGGGCGTTATAATATTACGGTCAATCCCACTATTCGTTGGTAAAAGAGTAGCCCAAGAGTTGGCGGTGGGTGGTGACGACTAACTACCTTCCTTCTAGTCTTACACTGCTAAATTAGGGACGGCCAGCGTAGATAGCCTCAGTGTAGTTTTGCGCGAAATTCAAAACAAACAAAACATAGCGATCTTCATGAGTAATAAAATTGAGTTAGGTAGACGTGCGCTCCCACGCTTGGTATTAGTGACGCATAAAAATGTAGCTAATAAAAGGGGGAGGGGGAAGTGTGTGTTTTCTTATAGCAAAGCCAATTGGGCTATCTGCTGAGTCCACCGAGGTGAATCGAACCTCTGATTTTAACGTTGTAAATCGTAGACTTACCACTGTACACTAGCGGTGGAGGGGGGAAAGAGTCTCGTAGATTAATTTACTCTAATCCAACCTAAAAAAAATTCAAATCCCGCAACTATTGATTATTACCTTTTGTTCACTTTTAATTTCACAGATTCGATTAAAAATTCGAACAATGATGCCACTGAATATGCTCTACGTTTTTCACTGTAAGTACGTTATAAAGTTAACTGTATTCGATCTTTTTTCTTTTTTATTTTGCGAACAATAAGAGGTCAAAATCCTACTGTTACCATTAGAAACAGAATGTGTTTTATAAAGTGGTGTTCAAGTTGAAACATCCAATCCAATTTCTATAAATTCTAGTTTTCAACACTCAGCTACAAACGTAACTGTGGATTTTCTTATTGTTAGTTTACAAAAGTACCTTTTGACTTCAGTTATTAAATAACAATCTTTGAAATATCGGAATACTGATACTTTCTTAAATTTAACCTCTTGGCGACACATTATTTACAAATGGTTTGTTTGTTTGTTTGTTTTTGAATTTCGTGCAAAGCTACACGAGGGCTATCTGCGCTAGACACCCCAAATTTAGTAGTGTAAATTACAAATGGAAGTGACAGGATCTAATTTGATCAGGTCCGGCATGGCCAGGTGAGTTGGGCGTTCGACTCGTAATCTGAGGGTCGTTGGTTTCGAATCCCCTTCACACCAAACATGCTCGCCCTTTCAGCCGTGGGAGCGTTAAATAGTGACGGTCAATCCCGCTATTCTTTGGTAAAAGAGTAGCCCATGAGTTGGCGGTGGGCGGTGATGACTAACTACCTTCCCTCTTGTCTTACACTACTAAATTAGGGACGGCTAGCGCAGATAGCCCTCGTGTAGCTTTGCGCTAAATTCAAAAACAAACAAATAAACTAATTTGACCGAAAAACTTCAACAAGAACGAATGATCTAGAATTAAAATCATAATAATAAAGTCAATACAATGATAATGTAATTACAACTTTAACGTACAGGTCTATATCTAGTGTTTAAAAATATAAAATTACTAAGTTTTAGTACACTAATAATCAGGGCCGGCCTGAGGATTTGAGGTCCTATGACTCGTGTGAAAAAGAATCTCCTTTTTATCCACGATAACCATTTTAAACAATGGTGCAAGGATTTGAGAATACATTTTAAACGAGTAGTAATAATCCAAATTCAATTTAAAGGACTCATTACTTAATAACTTCAAACCATTCTCAGTTACTTTTAGTAATAAATACAAACGGGAAAATTCACAAGACTTAAGACGATATATATAAATATTCTCATATGTATATACATATGAGAATATTTTATGTGACTGAGTTCTTATTTTTTTTTACACTTCCTTAGAAACCACAATGTGCGACGAAGACATTGCTGCCCTTGTAATTGACAATGGTTCCGGTATGTGCAAAGCTGGTTTTGCCGGAGATGATGCTCCCCGTGCTGTGTTTCCTTCCATCGTTGGCCGTCCACGCCACCAGGTATGTCATATTTTTCTAACGTTTTAGCGTATTAATAATGCCACTGTACCTTGTTAAAATAAAGTAAATTTGTCTCTATCAATCCAGTGTGTGAAATACCACACTTGAGTTGCTCACTTATTCTTATATTTCAACACATCATTTAGGGTGTAATGGTCGGTATGGGACAGAAGGACAGCTATGTCGGGGATGAGGCCCAAAGTAAACGAGGTATTTTGACCCTGAAGTACCCCATAGAACATGGTATCGTCACTAACTGGGATGACATGGAAAAGATATGGCATCACACCTTCTACAACGAACTTCGAGTGGCCCCTGAGGAGCACCCTGTTCTTCTAACTGAAGCACCCCTTAACCCTAAACTGAACAGAGAAAAAATGACCCAGGTTTGTAGCAAAAATAAAAACAAATTATAAGTTAAAAGTTAGAATTTAAGCAATATAAATACTGGATTATTTTGTCTGATTTACCAAAGTATTTAAATTATTAATAAAACGATAACCTATTTAGCTAAGAGACCACAGATAATATATCTTGTTAACAGATCTGTTTCTACCCTTAGCGGGATATCACTTTCTTCGAAGATAAGGAAATTGTTCAAATTATTTTATACTTTAAACTTAATGTTTAGGCTAAGCGCTTCTCAAAGAAAACAAAGTCATGGTAACTGGGTACCCTGAAGGTCGTAATTTTTTTTAAAATTCTAATTTATAATAAAAAATTAAACAACTTATCTTGACTTCCAAAATATAACCTGTTATTTCTTCAACGGAATAAATTCACTATTGCGCGGCTATAAATCGTCACTGAAGGGTGAGTGGGCGAGGATTTAGTTTGGTTTTAACTTTATGAAATTTCATTTTGGACACTGCTTTTCACAAATGTCTATTTTAAACCTGGAAATGATTATTCTCATCTTGTCTACAGATTATGTTTGAAACTTTCAACACTCCTGCCATGTACGTATCTATTCAGGCTGTGTTAGCCCTCTACGCTTCTGGCAGAACCACGGGCATCGTTATGGATTCCGGTGATGGTGTTACTCACTGTGTTCCAATTTACGAAGGGTATGCCCTACCTCATGCTATTCTTCGACTGGATCTAGCTGGTCGAGACCTCACTGATTATCTTATGAAAATCTTGACGGAGCGTGGATATACATTTACAACAACAGGTTTGCGATTTGTTTTTCTTTCCGTTACTATTATGCATTATCAACAGTTTTCCGTGTGTAATCTGCATACACACATTCATTATCAAAACAACCCTGAAAAAACTAAAATACAAATGTTACCGTCGGAACTTATAATTTAATTTATTTCTTCAACTATCAGAATAAAAACTCAAAGACATATTTTTTTAATACTATAAATATATGATGTGTTACTGTTGGGCTAGAAATTATTATATGATAGGTATCCGTGACTTGTTGACGATAAATAAACAATACGCACTTGTTTTCAAAGTAATGACCCGGCATGGCCAGGTGATTAGGACGTTCGACTCATAATCTGAAGGTCGCAGGTTCGAATCCTCATCACAACAAACATTCCCGCCCCTTTTAGCCGTAGAGGGCGTAGTAATATCTCGGTCAATCCCACTATTCGTCAGCAAAAGAGTAGCCCAAGGGTTGGCGGTGAGTGGTGATGACTAGCTGCCTTCCCTCTAATCTTACACTGCTAAATTAGGGACGGCCAGCGAGAAATTTAAAAACAAACAAACATCAAGGTAATGTATATATACATATATATTCGAACAAATTAAACGTAGGTGCAACAAATTCTTCACACTGTAGAGATTATAAGCACATCAAAAATACTATATATATATATATATATATATAGTGTTTTTTATAGCAAATCCACATCGGGCTATCTGCTGAGCTCATCGAAGGGAGTTGAACCCCTGATTTTAGCGTTGTAAATCCGTAGACTTACCGCTTTACTAGCGTGGGGCGTATGTATATGTATATATGATATTTTTCTTGTGAAAAGTCCATTTACGCCTATTCAATTACTTTATAATTTCATTTGACAAGCCATACTATAATCTATATTAATATCGCCAAACTATTCAAATATAATTCTCTTACTTTATCGTCGAGTTACCACAGTTATATCTTATACTTTTAAACTTGCGCTGTACTCTTTTCTTTATTGAAAAAATAAACTTTCCTTCTTATATATTTTTTCTACTGTTAGTTTTCTTCCAAGATATTAATTGTTAAGCCTTTCTCTATACTTTGGCCGATCTTTTTCTCTTAACTTTATCCCTATGTCTGCTCTCGTCTAATGTTTTCCGCTCATCTCATACTACTTACATTTATTGTTAAATCGTCTGTTCACTGCAGTTCATACTAAAAAGAAAGATACTACAGTATCATTGTAATTCGCTTTGTGACAGCACAAGCAGTTTGTAAATACATAAAATTGTTATTGAATAACTTGTATAAATGTACGATTAAATTTGCCATTTTATATGCACTTTTCACTTATTTAATTATAATTACTTGTTTCCATTTAATTTGTACGAATGTTTGAAAATAGTTTTCCTTCATATATTCAACATGTAATTGTTTGTTTTGTCCATAGCTGAGCGAGAAATTGTTCGTGACATCAAAGAGAAACTTTGTTACGTCGCTCTGGACTTCGATCAAGAGATGAACACAGCTGCCTCTTCATCCTCCTTAGAGAAATCCTACGAGTTGCCTGACGGGCAGGTAATCACTATTGTTAATGAGAGGTTCCGCTGCCCTGAGGCCCTCTTCCAACCTTCCTTTTTGGGTATGGAGTCTTCGGGCATCCACGAGACCACCTACAACTCCATTATGAAATGTGACGTTGATATCCGTAAAGACTTATATTCCAACGTTGTTCTGTCTGGTGGTTCCACAATGTATCCTGGTATTGCTGATAGAATGCAGAAAGAAATAATCTCTCTCGCCCCCAGCACCATGAAGATAAAGATAATCGCTCCCCCTGAAAGGAAGTATTCTGTCTGGATCGGTGGGTCCATCTTGGCTTCTCTGTCCACTTTCCAACAGATGTGGATCTCCAAACAAGAGTATGACGAGTCTGGTCCCAGCATTGTCCACCGCAAATGCTTTTAAACATAATTTGAAGAGCTAAATTATCAAATGTTGTATAATAATAAATGAAATATATATTTATTCATCCTAATTAAAATAACAATGAATTTAAAGGTTTGCATTTTAGAAATCATAAAATGTTCTCATTTTTGTAACTTAGGAGTTAAAAAGAAAATATTTTTAACATCCTATACAATGAATACTAAACGTAAGTTAAAAACGTTTGAAGTTTCAGTTTATAATATTTAAGAAATTTGTACCTACTATATTGTGATAAATTGTAACAAGATGTACACACTGTATAAACGTGAAATTACTAAAATGACAATTTTCCACATTTTGCTCAACTTCTCATAAGAAATACTACATAGTCGACAAAATTAAAAGTTTTGGTTTGTTTGAAATTAAGCACAAAGCTACACAAAGAGCTATCTGTACTCTACCAACCACGGGCATAAAAATCCGATTTCTTGTGATGTGAGTCAGGAAAAACATATTTAGAAATACATTTTTTTTGTAGCTGACAAATGCGTTTTAAGATTCGATTTTAGCTGTATTTTTTGTATTATTAACTGTAATCCGTGGGAAATTAGTGCTTACCTTTTTATAAATATCAATTAAAAGTATGCAGGAAATCACATTAGTTGACAAACCTTCAGCTTTTGACACGAGTGTGCATTTTTGGTACTTAACGCCATTATAGTTAGGCTTACACGAATTCACTGAAATTGGTTCTCTGATGTTTATAAACTAAGTAAGTTGAGATTGATATTTCGTATATTAGCTATATGGTAAGCAAAGAAAAATGTTAGTGTTGAATAATAACTATAAAGAAGTTTGGGTTATGTGGAGGCTCTAGAGTTTACGCAATCTTTGTTTTTCCCTATGAAAATAACAAGGATATCATTTTCGTAAGGTGGCGCCTTTCGATATTGATCCTACTCGAATTATATTGAAATAACGTATATTATCATCGTTTCATTGTTTTGAATTTTAATTATACCTTTATTCAGTGGCGTATTTAGATAGGGGCTAGAGAGGGCTCAATTCCAGGACCCATGGTCTTAATAGGGACCGACTGATAATTTTGTTCTGTGTAAAATTATATGGAATGTAAGACCCACAAAAAATATTAGCCCCTGAGCCAACCCAACCTTAACTCTGCAACTGTCTTTATTAAATAATGTCTTTATGATAACTCTGAACCTTTTATACCCTGATGTATAAGTGTACTTTGAAACAAATGACATAATCAGAAAATAAACTTTTGTACGTCATTTATTTATAGAAAAATGTAAATATCAAACCTAAACACCCAAACAGGACACCTCGTAATTAAGAGAAAATTTCGGAAAGTGAATGTAAAACTATTATATGTTCGATTTTAATTGATAGAATAACAATGTTTCTCCAAGCAGGTACTTCTATATAATATTCCCGGACGTGGTCAACAATTCCAAACCAAAATTTTCTTGAAGAAGCAAAAAAGAAAAGAAAAGGGGGGTCTTGTCTCCTTTAATTTTAACAACTGTAGTATTTCACGGTTTTCAAACCTACTATTTTCCACTCTGTCTAAAGTTCCACTGCAACAAAAAAATATACAAATACGTTAAAATTTTAGGCTAAGAGTGCATGTATTTATGTGGGATTTGAGGTGCTTTTGTTTGTTTCAAATTTCGTGCAAAGCTACACGAGAACGATTTGCGCTAAGCGTCCCTAATTTAGCAACGAAAGACTAAAGGAAAAACAGCTAGTCATCACCATCCATCGCCGACTCTTTTACCAACGAATAGTGGGATTGTCCGTTTCTTTGTAACACCCACACGATTGCAAGTCAAACTCACTAATCACCTGGCCGATAGCTTTGTTCACTTTACTTTATTGTTTCCAGCCAAATATGAAAACAAAACAAAACAAAAAAAACCTGTTCCATCGAATTTATTTTGGTAACACTGATATAATATAAACGTTTCAAACATGTACTCTCAAGACAAAGAGTACATCACAGATGTATCAACACCACACGTGTAACTAACATGCGATCATCAAAATCCCTTGTGAAGTGGACAGAATATATGATAACAATAGGGGGATACACGACGTTTAACATTTTCCTCCCTTTTGTAAAGAAATAATAAAAAAAAAGATACACCTCCTCAATACAAATGGGTACAGAGCATTCAGTCTTCTGTATTCTTTAAGTAGAAAAGATACAAATTCGTATAAATAACCAAAGATAAATAAGTACCGCTTTCTCTTTGCATTTGGGAAAATTTTCCAGATACAGTTTCTGAAATTTGTACACGGAACACGTGTCACTCGATATTGTTGCGTTACATACGTCTCTGTTGACGTTGTTTGGTTACGTTATTGTGGGGCTATGTGTACAGCATACATTTACGAAAGCACTATATATATATACATCCAAAGGTTAAAGTGACGCAAGAACATAGAGGAGCGAATTCTATTAGTGCTTTTTCTACCCACACCAGCCAGTTTAAAATATATAAGAAATGCATGAATATAAATCAAGAGTGCTCAAAAGGTTAAAATAATTTATGACGAATATAGCACAGAGCTGTACTTTTTTCTTATTATCTGTAATGAAATACAGAAGGTTGAGTACGTTATATTAAAACGATTTCGAATGTGCAAATCAGTTTGTCTCGCTGTGGAAAGTATAAGAACTATACTGTGACATTACATTGGTAACGAGGATAACGTACTACATTTCTGAAGCACAATATTAACACACTCAGATCAGTTCAGACTGACAACAAAGGAATATGGAGTACCTTGGAAAGCCAAGACCATCATTAAAAAGACTTGCAAGAAGTTGAACCACAATCATGGTAAACAAAGTGCAGATGATAATTCACAAACACAAAAGTCAGTGGCAAAAGCCGTCCCCACGCTCTGAGCAAAAGTACGCAACATAACGAAGAACAATTTCCGGCTGGAGAAGCGACACAAGTCACATGTACACTGGTTGCTTTCATAAGGTATCTGTTCAACACTTACAAAGAAACAAAACGAGACTCATGCCAGAGGCAACACTTACAGACGTCTGTTGAAACGGGCGCTGAGAAACTCGTCTTCTTTACGCTAGACGGATTACAGAAAGTAATCAGAGAGCAGTGGCGTGATTACGACGTGACAGACATAGGCCGCAATATTTTTCAATAACATCTACATTGCAGGTGTTTTGACAAGATAGGTGGCATTTAAACAGAGCTTGACTGCAGTTACGACTTGATAAGGTTACAACATCGTCAAATATAACTACTGAGCCACAGTAAAGCACGGTCTTGACATTGCTTACACCTTATGTGACAAATTTTCACCGAATATAAATATATAAATAAAAATTCACAACAGCCAATAAAGAAATAATACTGTTTAATCAGAATTCCAAATGTACATAACTTCATTTGTGACTTTCAAAATAATTCATCAGATATAATATCACATTGTAAAAAATATAACAGCCAGTTTACAGTATAGATTAATTTTCTGGGCAAATTGTAACTTCTCTTATGACGAAATTAAATCTCGTATTAATAGCAACATACGCCTATTAACAATTCTTAGTTAAACCTGAAAGTTCACAGTTTTACACAATATCTATATTACAACTAATCATGGCTTCCAACACCATGAAGGTAAATCATTCTTATGTTACAGGGTCATTAAAAAGTTGGAGAAAGCTATTAGGTCACACTTACTGCTAATAGAATACTTACTATACATCGTATATCACATGAAAAGAGTGGTGGTATAAAAAAGAAATAATTCATTTGGATTATTGAAGTTCGAATTTATTCTTTATTTGCGAGATTTGTTGGAGAAAAAAGAAAGAAAAAACAGGAAACATAAAACCAACAGTTGTAGAACACGTTTTTTTACATGTGCACACCAGTAATTCACCACTTAAATACATAAAATCAAATGTGAAGAATTTCATGTTTAGTCACAAGTTGTTTTACTTTTTATAACGATAGTTGTCAAAATATAAGTTTATAGAAGTGCTAACGTTATACGATGATACAGTTAAACAGGTATATTTTCAAATTACCTTAATTTCGAACCAGGAACCTTAATACAGAAACTTTACAAATGCTACGTAACAAAACCCACACTTCGATCACGTGCAACCTCAGATGGTACGTCACACCAAACGTCAGCTGCTACTAAAGTCTAGTTTAATTAAAAATTACCTTATCGTTATTTAGAATTATTAATATAGCAATATTTAAAATCACTTTTATAGCATGCGTTGCATAGCATACACCCACACACACCAAACAAACAAGACTGGGTTAAAAATTGTTCATTTCAGATATCGTGGGAAATGTATTTATAAAATGGCAGAACAAAATTCTCTAAGTCTAGTCAAACCACAAGTTTTTTTTTTTTATCTAACAGCTGCGCTTACTTGACATTTAATCTTGATACCAATGCTGTAATTACCAACTGACTATTAATACAGATTCCTACAAAAATACTACAAATGAAAACAGGTCTTACGCCTAACAAACCTAACTCGGCCTTTCTTACTTTTTAATTACATGTTGGGGCGTAGTGAGTTAACGTGGTTTCTAACTTCATTTGAAGTCGATATATTTTAAGCCTATCGATTTTCTTGTACTGTGCTATTTTATTCATTTACACTTTAGAAGTTGTCAGATAAATGATTATATTTGATATGACACATTAGTATTGGGCCTATTACATTTTTAAACACAACATAATTTAGTTTATCTTCTTTTATATTCCAGATATTTACAAAGTAACTATTTCAACCAGCGTTTCTCTTTTGCAGCTTCATGAAGCCGCAAAGGCGAAAAGTTGGTTAAAATAAAGTTATTTTATAAATACCTTGAGTATAAAAATATTTTTCTATATATAGTTTTTAAATCAAAATGTGTAAATTCCTCCAGTATATAACAAATTGTGAAAGGCAATGAAGAATGTAGTCTTTAAAAATATAACAGGTAAAAAATATTTTAAGACATATAAGAAACCGTAATTACGCTTGACAGGCTTGTAAAAGATGTTCACATAATGACAATTGTTCGATAAATAATTGACAAATTAGACTGTTACGTCATCAATCTTACAATTTTGTGATAGAAGTCGGGGCTTGTCTAAAGCTGCTATTACGACGAGGTCCACTAATACATTTTTTCTTCTTCTTCTCAATATATATATATTCTTTCTTAATTTACAGACAGGCTCAATTCACTAACCTGCCTTGATGTTAATTAGTAGAAAATTAATAAACTAATTTAAGCCTAGCATTATGTGTAAGCAAAAAGTTTGAAGCACGCAAGCCTAAAAGTCCAATTTATACTTTTAGGGCTAAAGGTCGTACTGATGCATAACATTATGCTACTGGCGTAACAATTTTTTGGGGGTAAGTTTGCATGACGAAACATTACAGATTTAAAAACTAATCTTTTATAAATACTCCTAACTGTGGCACTGGTTGTAATATGTATAAATATAAAATGAAACTGAAATGCTATTAGGCGAAGTATTATAACCCTACTTTTTCAAATGGAAATTCATACAAACTCAGGGTTAAGAGTTAAAAATAAACATAAACCAATCACTATAATGCACTATCTTTAAGTTTCCCAAAGTAAGAATTAAGTCTAAAGGCAAACTAGTAACCAGAAACTACAGAAGGATAATCTGTCACTTACGACATACTAAAGCCAAAGGGTTAGCGCTAAAATAAAATACAATAGTTATATCAGACAGAGGCCTTCTAAGGATAAAAAATAACACCTGAATTACCCTTATAATAAACTTTACAGCATATACACATGAATAAAACAGTGCAGAGAAAAGTTTTCTTTTAAATCATGTTAGAGTTACTGATATCTTATAGTTTTACCCACTATTTTTTGTTGTTGTTAATTTTGATACATGACGGCTGAGGGGCTGTTGATGTATTTCAGCATCAACGTATTTCTTGCTCTAATATGTTAGTTCTGAAAGTACAGGAGAGAATGGCTGATGCTAATGTTTACCTGTGGTGTTATTCTTACATGAGCAAATGACTAAACATAATATTCATGCCAAATCTAAATTACATAAAAACAGGTTTCAAAACTTTTTACAATTAAGTCTTGCTGTTTGAGAGACAATAATAAAATACAGTGATGCATGACCCAATCTCAGTCATTTGTTTTTATTTTTTGTACTTAGAATAATTATGACTCTGAAGCTAGAACTGTAATATAATATTAGCTGTGACTTTAATAAACAATAATTAGAATTAGTTTATACCTGTACGAAAGAAAAACGTTATTTTCTGAGTGCCATTAATTTGCTCCTTGATTTTTACACTTTTAATTTGAAAATGATGTGTGTGTGAAACGTCACAGAATGTACGTTAATACATAACCATTATTTTAAAACATCCCTTTCTATACCAAATTAAAATTAAACATACACTCTACATCAAAATCATGCTTTAGAAATTGCACTGATCACAGAAAGCAAAGAATGTAAAAACAAATGGAGCAGAGAACATCAAATGTCACATAAGATGTAAGGCAATCAAATTCATAACTCTTGCTAAATCCTAAATCTAAATGGTAAGTATAAGAAGTATATTTACTTAAGTTATTCCTTTAACATGCAATAAACAAAAATGCTTGAAATATTTTATGAAGACAAACTGAAAGAACGTGAGTATTTCTGGTGACAAAAAAAACAACAAAACATTTGTTTTTATATAGCTGACTACACTGAACTCCAAATAAACTAGGGGCAAAAATTACAAATACAATAAAAATATGCAAGTCTCAAGGAAAATCAATATAATTTTTCTATACAATACCCAATTACTGACTAAAGAGCTATGACATACAGATATGTGTCTTAGCATGTCCACACATTTGTATAACTCTTGAAAACTTGCTACAAACAGAACAATATAAACATACTCTCAAAACATACTATATCTGTTAAAACAGTTTCTACTCTTAACAAGCGAGTTACAGAAATATAAACAATTATAACTAAAAACTTAAAATATGACACTGTTGTACTAAGTTTAAGCTCCTACTAATTTTATATCGTATTAATTTGTTATACAAGACACAATGTAAGTGTCAAAATAACATTACATAAACAGCTAATCTTGTCTACAGAAGATTTTGCTTAATGTAAACAAGTTTAGTGCATAACAAATCTACAAGAACCAATATATCCAAACATGTTAGTTGTACATAGTAAACTACTTATTTGCTCACTAAAGTTTGCTCATCATCACAGACATACGATTATACATAGTTGAGAATACGAAATGAAGAGCAAAAAAAACAGTTTCATTATATGTGTGTGTGCAAAGATATAAACATTCTCAAATCAAATACACAGCTAAAGCACTAAGACTAGAGGTTTTAAAGCACCATTACTTGTATAATAATTACAAAGCATTGCTATGAAAAATAACATTTTTAAAAGTTAATATCTCTACACATTGATGAACCAGTCATTTTGAACTTATTAACCTTCCAGCTGAAACAGATATATGAAGAACTATCTATTATGATGACTAAACTGAAATACAATAGACAAACAGAAAAACAACTGCAGAGTAAAAGTATGCACTTAGTTGGGAAGGTTTGTTTGAAGGATATTTTAAAGTAACATCAGGTTTTAAACATTAAATTCACATATTTATATGCAAAAACGGCTCGTTTGGGCTGAGAAAACACTTTACATAGAAAGTTTTGGGTTTTCTCAGCCCAAACGAGCCGTTTTTGCATATAAATTTCTCAACAAGTGGGTTTCTCGTCATCACTGAAATTCACATATTACTGAAAACAAACTAAAAATAAAGATAATCGTATAGTTTTGTGATTCACATTATAAAGGAACACTAAAGATACAAAAAACTGATGTTGGTATTAAAGTAAAGGCTACAATGGAAGTGACATTTGGATCTTTACCAAAAACAAAGGGTAATTAATGTTGAAGTTCAAGAAAAATTTAAAATAAGAACTAAGTTAAGAACTACACAATTCACATGCTACTGAACAATTTGATAACAAAACAGTGCTATAGTAGTTTTTTTTAGAAAATCGTATGAATTCATTGCTTAATTCATTATTTTAATATTGTACATGGGAACACTAGATTAGAGTAGTGACTTAGATTACAGATTATTTATTTTTCACAAACTTTAAAGCTTTGCCAACTACCATTTGCACACAAAAATATAGTTTAGAATCTAAAGTTATCAAAAAATCATATTAACTGAAGCTTGAAAACACATGCAGAATGCACCAGGTATAACTGATAAAGTTATTAATTTTATTTTACAGATGAGTTTCTTCAGTAACTGAATTTCTTCTGTATTTACCAGGTAATGAAGATGTTGGAGGTTCTCCATAAATAAGGGGTGATGTTATTGGAGTTATATTATCGAGTGTGTTTAAACTTGCTGTGGTAAATGAAAAAAAATCTTCGACTGATGCCAGACTTAAACTTTTGGATGTATCATAGAACACAGACATAGACTGACTTCCTGGAGAACTGTATCTCCTTCCCTGAAGATCTGTTTGAGCATTACCATCACACAGCCAGAATTGGGTGGATATGTTTGCTTCAGAACTTCTAGCAGTGGGTAGCTTTGTAACATAGTTTGAAAGACTTTTGACTTGTGTTTGAGAAGTAAAATTATAGTCTTCTTCATCGGAACTATCAGCAAAGGATATCAGTGCCTCAGGACTGTCCTTTTGAGAAAGGGTACTTATGTTATCTTCTGTTAGTGTTAACGTGATATCGTTTATGTCAATACTTTTATCATTTGTATTATCTGATAAATTGTGTGTTTGATATTCTTCTACAGGTTTTGCAGATTTTTTTGCTTCTGATATGTCAGGTATTTCTGGGGGTGGCACAGATGGTCGATCTAATCGACTTCTACTTGGAACACCTGGTGGAAGACCTTTAGGTTTTTCTATGCGAATATGTGCTGGTAGTTTAGGTGGGCGAGCTGTGACAACCTGATAATGTGAATCGAACTGGTGAACAGATGAAAATGTTCGTCCTTCCTCTTTGTTTAAGGACGAACACTTGTCAGAAACAAGACTTCTCAAACTACTGAGTGATCCCCGTTTAACAATTGAATTAGACTTGCTTGGGACCCACACAATGTCCTTAGGTAGTGTTGATATAGGTCTGTTGTCTCTGATTGATTTCATTACTTCTTCTTCAGTGACAGAAAGTGTTCTTTCCAATTTTGGAATAAACAAGGGTCTTTCTTGACTAGGGCCTTGCATTCTATTCTTATTGAATTTATCAAGGCCAGATTTTATCATCTGGTTACTCTGTCGTTTTGTTGGTTGAAAAAATGATCTTAAACTGATGGATGTAGGACTAGCATTTTGACTATGAAAAAGAAAACAAGTAGACAAATTCAATAGAGTTTTCATCATGATATTACTTTAGTTTATTTCTACTACATTTCCTGGAATAAAGTGGTATATTGCATTAGATAATATTATGTTTTCCAAAAAAACAAAAGATTGTTAGTGTAGACTTACCTAAGAGAGAAGTCTCATCATTATAACTACAAATACAATATTATCTAAAGATTGTCTAACAGCAGTGAAAACTAATAATGTTGAATGGTACACTTTACTTATTTTAACCTATGCTGGGACATTCCCAGATAAATTATTTTTGTGAAGAATATCACAAAATGCAAAAATACACTTTGTTAATTCAGAATTTTCTTGAAGGAAAAGAAAATTGAAGATTTTAATCTTTTTTCACAGTGAATGGTTCAAGAACACAAACTTTATCCAAAAATTTTTAAAGCTATTTTGAAATATTTGAATTCGAACTTCAGATAAACCTTAATTTGTTTTTCCATCCCAAATCAACACATGTTGAGAAAACAAAATTTTTAATTGGTTTGTTTGCTAGCATATTTCTAAAATGATATAATGCTGCTTGTGTAGCTCACTCATAAAAAGCTATAAAAATGCAAGTCACAAGTCAATGTTTCATTATATATTTAAGTGAAATTTATTGCTTTGAGTAATGCAGTATTAAATGACATTTGATATTATACAAGAAACCACAACTGCCTTTTTGTTCACACAACTGAATTCTTCTATTTAACATGCTATACGAATGTATCATATGCCTAAACAAATTAAACAAGTTGAGAAAATTAATATACTACACCTCTGTTCAGTTGTATTACCACAGGACTCTCCATTCACCATTTGCATTTCAGTTGAGTGTAGAGATTTATCAGACAGAGTGGGGGTAACAGGAACTGATATTGACGTTGATACAAACTCAACTTCTGTAAACAACAATTTTTTTTTCATCACCAGATTCATCAGAATAGCTCACGAAATGTTGTGTCTGATAAATTACGACAGCATAGTTTCAGTAACAGATCTATACTTGCTAAATTTGCCCATGCCATGCCAAATATCTCTTGATTATTTATTTATGTTTATTAGACTCAAGATTTTTTAATCAAACAGTTTGCTTTATTATCAAATAAAAGTTTGTAATGAAAGTGTGAATTTTTATGTTTAGTTTTGTAACATATAAAGTTTATATAAAGATTTGATTTATTCAACCAAAGTAGCACCTAATGAGTACACAAAGGCTAATCAGCCAGGTGGAGACTTATTAGATTCAGGCATAACTAACTAGACTGAAGGTAACCAACCAGTTGACAGTATCTCCTGCTTATGCAGTTAACCTCAACCAAATAGTGGGACTGACCATCACAATCATAATTCCCCTCTCACAGTTGAAAGTACAAAACACATTCAATATCACATCACTGCTCAAGTTTTGGACCTTCTGATCCACAGCTCTGGCATATTATAACTACTAGACCATACCTTGACCCAGCAGAAGCAAGGAAAAAAAAATTTCTATAATTTTAATACTGCTGTGAGTTTAAATGTCAAAGAAGAACAGTTAGCCACAAGCTCATCCATACTGATGAGGTAACTAAAATATATCAGTTTCTTTTATCTGGGATATTTTTAGTGTATTGTTTTGTCCAGTCTGTGAAGTTTCAAACTTTGTTTTATTGTACCTCGTATTAAAGCTAGAAATAAAGGAAATGAATGTTGATTTTGTTTATAAAAGTTGTAGATGGAGGACTGTAATTCATCTTGTGAGGTGAGCAAAATTCATCCACCATTTTTTTGGATTTAACTTTTTTACCACAGATTTTTATCAAGTCTGAAACACTTCCTCCACCAAAAAATAGTGAGCAAATTGTGCTCACCTCACAAGATGAATTACAGTCCTCCATCTACAACTTTTAGAAACAAAATCAACATCCATTTTCTTTATTTTTAGCTTTAATACAAGTTACAATAAAACAAAGTTTGAAACTTCACAGACTGGACAAAGTATGACACTTTAAACAGACTTGGATACACTGCCTAATAAATTCCAGCAATTATTTAACAGTCTTTAAGTTCCTGCAGGTATACAATTGAGTCATGTTTTGTGTTGCTACAGTCAATTACTAGCCAAGAAACTTAAAACACTAGAGTCTGTGACACTACTACTAGACAAAATAAGCTCTTTTACTTATTTTTGAAAATGATATATCAATATTTTGTGCTCTTATGTGGAGTTAATACAAATATATTCTCTGTGTACCATTTCAGTTAAAACATCCATACGTACATGATTGATCATGCTTTATATATTTAGGCATGACCAACTTTATTATTACAAAAGAAACTAAAATATAAAAATACAGATCCCCTTTAGGTGAGTTTATGATTAGATTAGGTAAAATAAATAATAATATTATAATGTTTCACGAAAGATGCACATGAGCAGCTCGTGGGTAATGTAATTCAACACTAACTTGAGCTACATGTTCCCTGTCTACATTTTATAATAATGGTTCAAAGGGTAATAGGACAATAAAATTTAATGATAAACAGACATATGCTGTTACACATTTAATGCCCCATAGGATAAATACAGAGTTTCACATAGGAAAAAAAGAAACAGCAATTTAGATTTATTTTGATTGTTTTTGTAGTTACAAAATTGGTCATATTGACCGATCCTGTATATTGATAGGGTACAGAAAATAACAGATAAAACAAAGTTTTACTGAAAACAAAAGTTTGAAATGTATTTAGGAGATTTTAAGGATTACACAAAGAAAATTTGATATTTTTGAGATGAAAAGTATTTTTAATTTTAAAATGAAAACCACTTTGCACACAAACTATTCAAAACAAATCCTCAATACAGTTATAGACAAATCTTTTAGTTTACTAAAAATATTTCACTAAGAACTATGTTGTTTTATATATATATATATATATATATGAAACACTCATAATATCAACTGAAAGACTGACAAATTTTGTGAAGATATACACATTATATTAAAAGTTAGTAGTATCAAATCTATAGACTTTAAACAAGTAAGTTATGTGGCCAGTCAAAGTGACCAAGCCTGTACTGAGAGTTTATACATAATAAAACTGCTTACCTTCTTCAAAAAACCAATCAGCATAAGTTACTAAAGTCTCCACTATAGCACTATGATTGTTTGCTGCTGTCATGTTCATGCTAAAATACAAAAAGAATATCTTGAAATTAAAAAAATGAGTTAATACTAATATTCACAAATATATATGTATTAATATTTGTGAATACTTGTTTGACGCACTTTGAAACACAATAGTGACAAAACAACCTCACAATATTGTTAATAACAGAAGTCACCCTTGAACTACATAATTTTCAAAAGAAATCAATGGAAGACATACCCAATGTTCTGACTGTTAATGTAAAACTTCTATTTGATCAATATTTTAGTATCTTACTCATTAATAATTAACTTTCCAATATAAAAACTATGTTCCAACACAGAATTAGAATCACTTCAATATATCCCAAGTAATATTTTATGCACATCCCACTTATAGGGAGATATGAATACATCTAACAAATAATGTTGCTAAACAATAACAGAACTTCATGCCATTTCTTTTCTGTTAGGTTCAGAGAGAAAACAACAACAAAATGTTGAAACACTTTTCAAAATATAATTTTTTGCACATGCATGGTGGCTAAGTTACACAATTTCCTAAAGGGCTGTTTCTTATTGTATTATCAGCTATTTAATCAAGCTTTTTATAGGAGTTGTTCAGTCATTCTTTCCAGTCTATAAAGATAGATCAGCTGATCATAAGTTGTAGTTTAAAAAAGATGAAGAGATAATGATTTTCTTCCTCAATTCACACATGATGAAATACAACACTTGTTAGAAGTCAAGCTCCAAGTGTTGTACATACAACATTATTTGTGCTAACAACTATAAACTAACAGAATGTGGATACCAGTTAAGTGACAGCAATGCTTTTTAATATTACTATTTGAAGTATTTTGTTTATTTTTTAACATTAGTTTATGAACACATTACAAAACATTCTCCATTACTTTGGATAAGGTGAGTATAATTTGATGATTTCACCTCTTAATCATATCAATGTCACTATCAGGGTCATTAGGCTTAATGTTAAACACTGTTAATTATTAAACATTTACCACAGCTACCATCATTAGCAAAAAAACATCTCTTCAAGTCTGTCTAGTTATATTTTGAAAATACCCCTTTTTCTTTTTATTTCCTCAAATAAATGTTTTGCTAGGTACTACTAAAAAAAAACGTTTGTGTCTGCTTACCTAAAGTGCTGAAAATCATCAGGAACCCATATCAAGTTTGGTGCCATGACAATAGCTATATTCTGTGGGGTCATTCTATTAACATCTGAAGTAGATGCCAGCTTGGATAAGAACTTAATCAGGTACCTGAAAAGTCAGAAATTTCAATAAAACAAACTCCATAAATATGTAATTTTTCTGTAACACCTTCACGTCATAACAACTTTCAGAAAACAATACACATTACATCCAGAACTTTAAACTATCATTAGAGGATTCTCCATCCAAGAAAAAGAATCAAGTTGAAGAAAAAGCAGAAAACTTAATTTCATAACTTAAATAGAACATACCATAAATAAAAGTAAGAATATTAAATTTAAATACACAAATGAATATCGCCTTTCAAAGAACTATTTAATTTAGGACTAAATACTTATTTCTAAAATTATGAAAATTAACAGATAATTCTTCTTCATTAAAAAATGAATTATTTTTGGAGATCAATAATATTTAAACAATGAAATTAGCACTAAAATTATGATAACCATTAACAGGTTAAAACAATTATTTGCTAACAACCAACTTTTATTTATTATTCTTTAATCATTTTTAAACTAAAATGTTTTTCATTCACAACTAACTTATTTTTTTACAAGTAAAATTTTGTTACAAAACATTTGGTAATTGTTAGTATGCTTTGTCAAACTTCATACAGTACTCTTATAAGATTATTTCATAAACTCTATGTAATTATTGAGAAGATTTCATACTTTTGACTTAATATGTATTAACACTAAGAAATATTTCTTATATGATAATACCTTAAGCTATCAAAGAGTAAATAGACACTATGTTATCTTATACGATAATACCTCAAGTTATCAAAGTTTGCTTTTGGCAATTTCTGAACCACCTGCCATAGAGCTTGGAGTCTGGCCTGTGGAGATGTTATTCTAGACAGAGAGAGAAACAAAAATGCAGTAACGTAATTTCCAATGAAAATAAAGTGTATATATTAAACATTATACATCTGTATGCTGTATTATATTACTAATAACATACTAGATAGTGAATATACAGTCCTCAACTGACTTCCAAGGTTCTTTAAGTTCTTTTTAATTCTAAGATCAATATAAAATTGTATTCAATTTCCAATTTTTCTCTTTTATTTCTTTTTCCAGAATATTATGTACAGAGACTAACACAGAAGACGTTTGTTGTATTTGGTTTCATACGAGCCTCAAGTTAATAATGTACGTTTTGTTACTCATAATGAATCACTAAATAATTAATCAGTATTGGCATGTAACAAACTTTTTATAGAGTTCATTCTTTACAAGTAAACCTTGTTACAGGGCTTTATTTTCTATGATTATGGTACTAATAATAAGATTTGACATACTCACAACAGTGACAGCATGAATTATATTAAAAACTGTGTTCCATTACACAACCAAAAAGAAATCCAGGCTATTTTTGTATCTGTCACACACTTTCTTAAACATTACAAAATACAAATTTTAAATTTTGTCCAACACCAACCTGACAGCCTCTATCCATTCTGGATACAGTTTGTGTGTTAGTAATGGCTCAGGTAGTTCTCTTAAGTAAGACTTCAAGGCCCCTATAACAAGTCATAATAAACAAACTAAATTACTGGTATCTCTTGTCTACAGGACAAACACACATTTGTTCCAACAATAAATTCTTACTTTTGACTGTAAGGTTAGACAGACTCTAGAAACTTGTATAACCAAAATATATGCTTAATGATACAGTTCACAACAGAAACACAAACTTGTATCATGAGCATGGTTTCAGTATTAGAGCAAATTGACAAACCATGATTTATAAGCAGAATGAAGTGGTCTATTTTTTAAAGAAAAGATAGTATCAAAAGATGTAAACACCCCATTACTCTCATAAATCATTGTTTGTCTATTTACTGTTACACATATCCACTCAGTTTCTTTTCTTGATAAATGCCTTGTACTTCATCTCTATTTTCTCTTTCCTAACCTGGGAAGAGCATAGTTCATGTCAGAATAAACAAAGCATTGAATTACATGACATACAAGCAGTTCAGACACTTTCTTTATGAATAAATACATTTTATTCTTTTTGTTTTTAATTTTCTCACCTAACCTAATAAGTCTCCAATTTTTACAATTCATTCGTACCTATCTACCTACGTACATACATATATGAAAGAAGAAACTAAGTGATGTCATACAAACCTTAAGCCTACCTTCTGGTAGTATATAACAATTTTTTTTTTAATTTGAATATGCCATTTAAGATCCTAAAAAATAGAATCTTCTAACACCTCTTTAATTTAACTGGTTTTGTAATTAAGCTATAACTAAGTTAAAAATTTCATCAGCTTATTTAAATGAACTTAAATAATGGGTACAAAGAAACTGTGGCCAAGTGTATCGACACTTCTTGGCTGAACAATTTTAGCCTCATAGGAATTCAACAAATTAACTATCTTTCCATTGGTTATAAATATTTCAACAACAAATGTTAAGAGAGAATTACCAACATATTTTAAAAGACAAAATGTGGTAGGAAAACAAGCAGTATGAAGTCTAGAATTATACCTTGAGAATATCTCTGGTACAAGTGTGTAATTTCTGGTAGAATTAGAAATTCATATAAGGATAGAGAAATCAGCTTAAAATGGGTAGTTGAATGTGAGAAAGCATCACACGATGCAGAACAGCATCACATGATACAAAAAAGTGAAGATATAGAATTAATTTAAATATTTCATTTTGAGACTAAAAATTCATACAATATCAGATCTTAAATTATAAACTGTGATTTGATGCCAAGTTTATAGACTTAAATGATAATAAAGTTGTTTTAATAAATTTTCAGTGTAAAAGGTCATGACTCGCACTTTGACTCCACTTACACACAAATATGACCTTATTTATTTACCTGTATTATTCTTGAGAATGATTGAATCATAAAATTCACTGATACTTTTATAAAACAATATACATTTCCTTCTTAACAGTGCAACGTGGCTCTTTTTATCTTCTTCAGATCACTAGATACTTATGAATATTCCATTACTTAGCACTAACTTCTAAACTTTTTTCAAATCTAAGACAAAATCTCCAATGCAGAAACACACAAGAAACTCGTAAGCATAACAAATTCATTACAGCTTCAGTTGCATCCAGAAAGACACTTTACCGAGACTAATGTATAGACATCTAGAAATTAAATGCAAAATTTCACATATACATGGACACAGAACACACTATCCATACAAACAACCATATCACCTGAAACAATGTCCCTGTTGTTGATTAAACATAATAAAAAAGAAAAAAGTATTTTCTGACCAAATGTTTGGAATCAGTTTGTGCACTGAAGGAATAATAAACAGACTGCAAACTGGAAAAATACACAAGCTAAAATAAAGCACCTAGATAAAAACAAAACAAAAAAACACTTATCTCTCTGTTGATAATGACTTCTCCTCCTTAAAATTGAGCCTAACCTTAACACTTTATGGTTATTAAATTATCTGTAATACTTGTAGATATAAAAATAAAACAATACCTGCTAGTACATGCGAGTCCTTGGTATATTCTAACACATCGTCAACTAAGTGAGCATCAAAGGCAATCTGTTTGAAACACAAAATTATCCTAATTAATATACATATCCTGTTGTATGTTTAACATACAAAATTAACTGATACACACATCCTGTTATCTTTTTAACATACAAAATTAACTGATACACACATCCTGGTATCTGTTTAACATACAAAATTAACTGATACACACATCCTGGTATCTGTTTAACATACAAAATTAACTGATACACACATCCTGGTATCTGTTTAACATACAAGATTAATTAATATACACATCCTGGTATCTGTTTAACATACAATACTAATTAATATACACATCCTGGTATCTGTTTAACATACAATACTAATTAATATACACATCCTGGTATCTGTTTAACATACAATACTAATTAATATACACATCCTGGTATCTGTTTAACATACAATACTAATTAATATACACATCCTGGTATCTGTTTAACATACAATACTAATTAATATACACATCCTGGTATATGTTTAACATACAAGATTAATTAACATACACATCCTGGTATATGTTTAATATACAAAATTGAGTAAACCTGTTGTATAAGTTAAGATACTATTTATATTCTACACACATATATATTATCTTTGACAGTTTTTAATGCAACAAAAAACACATAGCTACCTTTACTAAACAAAAACACAGATACATTTATTGAACATAAATACAGATTGCCATTCTAACTTCATAACAGCACAAAGTATTTGAGAAATAGGCTTCTGAAATTACCTTTACAAGATATGACCATGGAGTCTAATCTTAACACTAACAGTAATACCAAGGTAATAACTTGTATATGATACTCACTACCATAAAGTCTAATGTAACAAACACACACACACAAAATAAAGTAATGGATGTACAGAAATTATTTTTTGTGAGAATAGTTAATACTCTATTACAAACAAACAAAATTTACTGGCAGATACTTCAATAACATTGCAAAATGTGTGCAATAACTAAAAAGGTTATAATATTAGGTAATAAATATGGAAGCTGGCAATCAGACCATTTGATAATGATGTGGACATATTGTTTTAAGCAAAAGAAACAATAAAAAAATCTTGATTGGTTAAGGTGACAAGATGTAACACAGCAATCAAATATTTTAAATTGTCATTGTATTTGATGTAATACATTAAAGGTTTTATGAAACACAAGAAAAACTAAATAAAAATGTTAGCCATGAAAAGGAAAATAAAATGCTTCCAACTCCAGTCTCACCTTAAGTTTCTTGGCTTTGGCTGCACTGCCTGCTATTCGAAACAAGCCCTAGGTAACAACAAAAATGACACATTGTACATTCACTGCTTTATAAACAACATTGTAATCATTATAATTAAAAGTGTCTTGATGTAAAAAAAATTTATCACTACATTTGATTTACATGCACAATACATATCTCATGAATATCAGTTTTTAAATTTAAATCAAACTTTACCAAATTTAATCAATCTGATGTTTCTCCACTGTGGTTCATGACAAGCTTTTCTGTTTATTTTATATTTTCTTAAGCAATCAGAAAGCTCCAATTTACTGTGAACTGTGTTACTTACCATTAGCCAATAACAACACTTAACGTATCCACTAACTAGAGAAAAAAAAACGAACCTATATTTTAAGTTGAACAAATGAAAAGATAACCAATAACTGCTAAACCTGGCATTTTAGGTAAACAAATGTTTGCTTGTTGTTCTAAAAACAAACAGAAATATTTTTAAAATATCACATTTTTCTAAACATAACTATTTACTTGATTACATAGCACAGCCATTAGCGATCACATTTTGAATAATAACAAATTCATAGCTCCTTTTAGTGACAACTGACAATTATTAATAATTTGTATTCATGAAAAATTGATTATGTCATATATGTATTTATAAGATGTAATGCATTAAGTAAAAATTATTCATTAGTCAACTGGAATACTATTTTAGTATCTTGAATATTTTTGGACAGTTTTAAATACACTTGGTTATTTATAAAACAGTGTAAATAATTATTTTCTAAACAACTCAAACAGTGTCACCATACATGTTATGTTGCACAGTTTCTTCAATAATTTTGTTCCTAGGACTAACTGTAGTTGAAATTTTTTTATCTTATTTCCTTTCTTTTGGATGAATAAAGAATGTACACTGATAAGCTAAAGGAGGGAATCAATATAACAAGAAATGACACTGATAAACTATCAATAGTTAACATCCAACATAACGCATGTTACATTCATCAACCAAGGAATGAAAACATTATAATAATAAGATATAGTAAAAAACTAAGAGAAAGAGCCATTGATTATAACCACAATATATTGTTCCATTTTTCACAGAAAATACAAATAATTAAGATTCTAATGTGCCTCATATTTACTTATTAAGTTCTGAACAGCACCTCCTTCAGTCTTAGAATACTTGCCAAAGTAAAAGTCAGATGACATAATACACAACTTTTAATGTTGCTTTTGGCTTACCTCTTCCTTCATTCCAGTTGACAGTAAACCACACACGCATTGCTCCACAACAAAAGCAATATGTCGGTTTGTAATTTGTAGATGTTCCTCT
This sequence comes from Tachypleus tridentatus, assembly GCF_004210375.1. Classification (NCBI taxonomy): domain Eukaryota; kingdom Metazoa; phylum Arthropoda; class Merostomata; order Xiphosura; family Limulidae; genus Tachypleus; species Tachypleus tridentatus. The sequence goes on along the minus strand of NC_134826.1, from coordinate 88,597,850 downwards.
AAAGGAGTTCCATACACAGGTCTGAAAACGTAATCTTCTGCAAACAGAAAATATACATATAAAAAAAAAAGTTTACAGAAAGATAAAGATTTTTTTAAAATACAGTAATCTCTTGATAACTCAGAACATGTGGGACTAAATCCATGCCAACTTATTAAAAATTGAGTTACTGAGGTAATGGCCTCCCACTCCTAAATCACAATTCTTTTTTGGCCCAAATTAACTACTATACATTACTGTTGTTTGAAAATAGATTAAATTTAAAAAATAAAATAAAATTAACACTTAAAAACACTACAGGCCAAGAAAGGTAATGATTCAAGCTTATGGTGCCACACAATCACACAATAGGTAGTAGAAGTGGTCGAAGGAGGGATAAATGAACTTTGGTAAATACTGTACACTACTTAAACACTGTTTTATCAATTAAACATTTTGAATGGTCACTTACACAATAAATTATTCACTTCAATATTAAAGATTATTTGAATCCACTAAATTATTAACTAAGATATTAAAGGTTAATTTTTTAAAATTATTTTATTTTATTAAATAAATTATTCTCTGTCTGAAGACATCAACCACTGTGGGGGTTCTGGGAAGGAAGTTGGCATTGCTGGAGTTGGCTTCTGAGGAAAAGTATTCAGATGAAAACAGACCATTGGAGGCTTCACAACAGGTGTAAGGAAGAATTTGTCTGGGTTTTTTTTTAACAGGGGTTTAAGAAAAGTAAGATATTCCTTCCTCTTTGTAATTGCTGCACTGATGTCTGATGACATATTCTCTGATATCTCTCAAAGTTGCACGGTGCTGTTCCAAATAAGGCAAATGGTCTGCTGCCTCCAAGGCTTTATCCAAGTATAACTGAAGACAAGAAAACATGAGCTTTGGAGCAAGATCTTTATCTTAACTGTCATCACTTGACTATTATGTGCCTTTCTGAGAGATGCCAGCAGCTATTTTTTACTCTGTATCATGATGAAAACCCTGTTCTACACTAACCTTCTCCAACCACTTCACAATGTGGTACCTCTGATATGCTACCTCAATATATCAACTTCACATAATCCTCAGTCCTAAACCCTTCATGGAGCATGACAAAAAATAAATGTTAAAAAAAAAATTTAACATTCAAAATACTGTTAAACTACTTTTTGTTTATGTTCTACCAATTATTGTAGCATAAAATCTATGCTAATGATTCATATTTTGATTGTATATGTTTTAAGTTTTTAATTCTATAAAGCAATATTTTTTTTTAAAATCCTAAATTTCCCCTAGTGTCACAAACCCCCCACCCCCACCACACCACCCTAATAATCTTGAAATTCAACACAAATTACTCATCATAAAATTGTCATTGTTCAGGCAAACCATAATTTTATAACCTTCAATTTTGTTTGGTTACAGAGCTATCAAATAGAAAATCATACCCTTGCAGTCAACACACACATCTGTTGCATCCATTCTCTCTTATATTTAATTATATATCATTTGCAACCACTAGAAAGTCAATATTTGTGTCTATAAAATGAAATAATGTATTAGGTTGGGCTCTAAACAGATACATGTATATTTCTCTTATTATATATGAATTTTTTTCCATGAGTAAATTAGCCATTTGCTTGGAAGAATTTAAAAGGACTCTTCTTGTGTAGTTATAAAGCTTAAATGTTTTCCAAGTATGCTGAGTTAGAGACATTATGTATGAGACTTGTACACATTTTCTGTTACAACTTGTAATAAGCTAAAATTCTTTTAAAACAAAAGTATTTGATATTACTAACTATAATAAGAAATCTGAAAGGAAAAAAAAATCACCCACAGTTATCAACACACTTTTTAACAATGCAGTTAAATATTTAGTGTAAAAATATCAGATACAAACCATTCTTTACAATGCATATGAAAAGGAATCCAAACAAAACCCTTAAAACAGTAGTACAAAATGTCTAATTGGTTTTAAAAACAGGAAATTTTTTGTCTAGTCAATTTAGCTGAAATATTATTGTGAATAAAAATACTATTAAGTTTAAGAATGTAATTAACAGTTTGTTTATATTCAAGATTAGCTCTGTGTATCATTAAAATTATAATAAAAGCAAGTTCTGAAACATAAATATAATATGTTTCAAATCTATAACATACATAAAATGAAACTGTTTTACTTAAAATGAGAACATTTACAGTTTTAAAAGTATAATACTGAGCTAACAAATGTTTTGTGAACATAACAGTGCAATTCATTTACTGTTAAAACTTTGAGTATCGGCACTCTGTGTTAAGATAATACTAACTTACTTATTTCATTTTTTAAGTCAGGAATAGTTTCTTCCAGAATCTGTAATACTCTCCTATGGTAGTTAGCCTGTAGTTGGTACCAATCAACAAATAACTGGGCAAAATCAACTTCTTTAGTCACTACAGTCAGCATCTCGATTGTGAGGGCATCCTGTGAAAGTTTTGTTTTGATATAGCAGTTGTATAACGTAATTTGTTGCAACTTTCAACAAAACATATTTAGACTGAATAAGATAAAGTCACACAAACCAACAAAAATACCTTACATGGCAGTGTTGGAAGTCAAAGTATACAAAGCCTTCAACTGTGCAACTATAGACACAAGTACACAATCAATAAATTATTATAAAAATAACCTTTAACTGGAAGTAATTTTTTACAGAAGACAAATTCTGAATGAAAACCACAAGTTGAACAGTTTTTTTAAATCTTTCAATTTTGGCCATACTGAATTAAGCTTTGAACTTATGCAGCACACAAGCATCATCTTAATGTACGGCAAGTCAGTGAAGTGTGCTTACTGAGACGTGCTATGTTGACTCTGCCTAAATATCCACTAAAACAACATTCTCACTAATGTTTTAAGTGTATTGTTATAAAAACAGTTAACAAACTGGATATTTCTTTAAATGTTATTTTACTCTAAGAAAACAGTAACAAAAGGACACACACACACACACATTGTGTTCAAACAAAAAACACTTTTCCTTAATAAACAGAAACATTTTCTTACTTTGAATATGGTATATTTGCTTCTAAAAAGTTATTTTCTTTATAAAATATTAATAAAGAATTTCTGTATATAACAAAAATACCTCCTCCAAAAATCTTATTTGTTGTTGGAAAACTGCATTTCTCAAAAGACAAAAATGTAATTTGTCTTAAGAAATTAGTTTTCCTCACGTTTTGTTTTTTTTAGTAATATACCAAAACATTCACTGAAGGATGTAGTTATCTTGACAAATGAAATATTACTATAAAATACACATTCACTGAAGGATGTCATTATTTTGATGCATGAAATATTACTATAATATACATATTTACTGAAGGATGTAGCTATCTTAATTCACTGAAGGATGTCATTACTTTGATGGATGAAATATTACTATAAAACACACATTCATTGAAAGATGTAGCTATCTTAATTCACTGAAGGATGTCATATGCAATTTGTTCAAAACACCTTATTTTCTTGACAAAGTGATTTTTTTTACTCAAACATAAGTTTATATCTTCTGATTGAAGTTTTCTCACTTACCCTACACTGGTCAACTTTCAAAGAAGCTTCCTCTAATTCTGCTTTCAGTACATCTGATTTTGCAATGGCAGGGGCAACATTACTGCCAGTTGTCTGTTGCATATGTTTTACAGCAGTTTGATGTCTAGACAACAGAAAAACAATTACTTGTTTGAGCTCTTTACACTAGCAAATCAACCATAAATTCCACTTAAAAAATATTACTGGGCTTTAAAATTAATGTCATAAGTGAATTTTTTATGATAAAAAGTTTGTGTTCTGTTAAATATAAAACATTGTTTTGGTATAATGATGCAACATTTAATAGAAGACTACGTCATCCATTGGTAATCAAAAAGTACGAATGGAGAGAGTAAAATATGGATGTATAATTTATAGGATTGCTAAATGGATATTACATTCTAGTTCTATTTATTAAAAACAAAAGTATAAACTTTTCAAATTGTTACATACAGTTGTTCAATTACTACAATGTAAAATAAAACACATTTCATACAAAAGAAGCATCACTTTAAATCTACGTGGTAAACCTTACATGAATGATTGTTTGATTGGTTGATTTAGTGATTTATGGCACAAAGCAGCTAGGCTATCTGCACCAAGTGTCTGGTAAAAAAGGTAAAAGTAAATTCAGTAAAATTCATAAAAGGAAATTAATATCAAACAAAACAAAGTTAAAAAATAAAAAATAAATGAATAGCATAAAACCAATGTTTACATCTAGTCTACAACATCAAGAGAAAAACTACAGTAATTCAAGATGTAAAGGACTTTACAACTGTAGTGTGACTGTAACAATCATAACTTGATGACTAAGAAGGTGGAAGAAGAAGCAAAAGTGCTAGATACCTGAGAAAAGCTTTCACCTAGAGTATTGGCGATGCTCTGGGTATCAGTTACTTCCTGGCCATCAGAGAGCAAAATCGAGAGGAGGACAGAGTGATATTGCCCACTGACCTTTTGAATCTTGTCCACAATGACTTTGGAACTAGTGGTAGCGGATATGCTGGTTGTGAACTTAATCCAAGATTCCTTCTGCCTTTGACACCTTACCCATCAAGCATGTGCATGGGCCCGCTGGAAAGCGATGCAGTTTGAGAGTGTGGGATGTCTATGGAAAGTATCACAGGCTCGTTTTTGGGCCTTCTGTGCCATGTAGCATGCAGGATTCCACCATGTATGAGGATATAGTGGAAAAGGTGTCGAGGTTTTAGGAATACATTGAGCAGTTGCTTGTATAAGACAGTCAATTACTGCTGCTACACGGTCATCCATTGATGGCTTACAGACGATGGCAGGATCAAGTTCTGCAAGAGCAGTGAAAGAGAGCCAGTTTGCCAGGGCACGTAGGTCAGGTGGCATCAGCCACGGTCAGTCTCTCTCAAGATTACAGGAAAACGATCACTACCTCATGGATTATTGTCAACACCCCATGAAAAATGGGAAAATAATGAAGGAGAGCAAATTGAGAGATCAATAGCAGTAAAGAACTGACTAGGCACATGGAAATAAATTGGAGAACCAGTAATGAAAAGAGAAAGGTTGTGATCAGAGAGCATATGCACAGAGTGACCCCTCCTACCAATATCAGCACTTCCCCAGAGGGGATGATGTCCATTAAAGTCCTCCAGGATGAAAAAGGGAGATGGCAACTGTTGAATGAGAGCATCAAGGTCTGATTGATCATATGTCTCTCCAGGTGACAGGTAGAGAGAACAAACAGTGATGGTATGACCCAAGGAAACACAGATGGTTACAGTTTCCAAGGGTGTGTTAAGTGACAAAGACAGGGTGGGCACATGCTGATGAATCTACAGTGCCACCCCTCCATGCACTTGTCCATCACACAGCCTGTTATTTCTGTATAAAGAAAAACTGCCAAAAGATGACTGTATTGGCAGGTTTCAGAAATGTTACTTGTAAGGAAAGACAAACAGGATGGTAGGAAGCAATCAGTGTTTTGATGTCATCTAGATTAGAACGTAAACCTCGACAGTTCAATTGTATCAAGGTGGCCATTTTTATTTATGTGTAGGCAAATTGGGTGGAGAGCCCTTCTGTTTATGACCACTTCTTTTTTCCTTACTTTCCTTAATTGAGGGAGGTCTATCAACCTCCATAGATCCTGCCCTGGGTTGACTGGACAGGTCTTTGCAGTTGGAAGAGGATTCCAGTGAATGAGGATGTGAACAAATGATTATTTTGCATCTTGGGGTGGAAGAAGAAGATGTATCCAAGGAAATGCCTGTTCCTGGAACCAAAGGATGTGGATCTTGGGGTTTGTTGTAATGTATGTAAGGAACAGAGATAGGTGTTGAAGTTGATTCATCAACTTTTTTAACCATGGAGGTCAAAAGACTTTTCATTTGTTTGGAGAACGATTCTTTTGGAGGCACAGAGAGATCTGTCTGCACTCACACTGTAGTTGTGGAACAAAGTGCAGCAGCATATGTCCGAGATGAGGTGGTGGACAGCAATTTTCGAGCCTCAGGATAAGTAATGTTATTAATCATTTTCAAATGCTGTACCTCTTTTTCTTCCAACAATTTAGAGCAAGAACGAAAGTAGGATGGGTGAGAGCCATTACAACTAATGCAATGAGAGTCCATTTCATACTCGTAGCCATCATGATCCTTGCCACTGAAACGAGTACACATCAAGGAACCACAACATGATGGCTTCGAGTGACTGAATTGTTGACACTGGAAACAACTGAGAGGGTTTGGAATGTATGACCATACTCTGCAATTAAGATAACCTGCCTTGATGGTAGCAGGCAGATGTGGTGACATAAATGTCAGAATGAGGACACTGGTCAGCACCATAATTCCATTTTTGTAAGCAGAGATACGCCTCACTGCAGAAACTCCTTTGGTGGAGAAACCAGAGAGAATCTCAGACTCTGCAATGTTCTTCAAATCCCTCTCAACAATAACTCCTTGTGATGAATTCAAAGCAGCATGAGGTGTAACCTCAATCGGTATGTCCCCAATTGCCTTTGAATGCAAGAGGAGTTCAATGTGTTGAGATGTGGATGTTTCCACCAATATTTCACCAGATTGAAGTTTCTTAACTGACTTTAAAGAGCCAGTAAGTCCCTCTAGTCCCTTCTGAATGAAAAAGGGAGACATTTGCCCTAAAAGATTGTCTGAAAGTGAGTGCAATATAAGAAAATGGTGGTACGGTTGGTGAGGATTGCTGTTCAGAACCCTAAACATGGTCGTTTACCTATAGACTGTATTTGCACTATTTTATTGAGACTTTTAATTGGAGTATCTATAATAAAGAAAGGGAAATTTTGGTGCCTACTGACCCAACCCACCATGGAACCTTACAAGGGGACGCACTACAGTGTCAAACAAGGACACGGTAGCAACGCCAGGTTTCCTGAGCACTATACTCAAACACCAGCATCAGATATAATGTCCACAACACCTGTTGAGAACATCTAACACTGGTACTTGGTTGAACCTAGCCCGAGTGGACTAGCCGACTGACCCAAGGGGGGCCACACCAAGGCTGCCTGTCTACAGGAATTCAATGCCAAAGTGGTGTGTTAGGGTTGGATCCCACAACCACCAGGATCCTCTCCTCCCATTCATGGGTTGCCACGCACGGCAAACACGTGAGTGGATGTTTAGATCCCAAAGGAGGTAAACTGAAAGAACAGAACCTTCCCTGGGAGATCCCCTCACCATGTACAGTAATCCACACAGAGGGGTACATGAATGGTTTTTACTATTAAAAACGTTTACTTCCAGATACTACAATAATATGTTTCAAACAAAATACTAGTAATTGTTACTATGCATGACAGTTTTTGTGATATTTAAATTTAAGACAAAATTCTGAATACATAATACAATAATTTTTAACAACACGATATTGTATTCAAATATTCCTCTCTAAGAACAAGATGTTTAGTGATGTTTGAGATTTAAAGATGTTTTAGAAATACCAATATCTACAGATGTTTAACTGCAAACAGGGGACACTGTGCTGCTGGGTTGAAAAACTAAGATAACAATTTACTGATATTCAATTGCTAACTTAAGTAATCCATTGTGATTTTTGATATCTATGTACTTCAAATGTAGAATACTTAATTTTACTACCTTATGATCTGATGTTGTTCATTTATTGTTTAGCTCAAAGATACATATTGGGCTTTCTGTTGTGTGCTTATCATAAGTACTGCAACCCAATTTTAAATATAAAAAATCCTTTAGGACTTACTGCTGAGTCACTAGGGGGCACAGAGGATATATTCAGATGTTTGACAATTGAAACAATATCGTAAGAACACTATTTGTACAGGCCATTTGTTACAACAATTTTAGGTGTGAAAGCCTTTTCTAAGCTAACAAATCACAATTATGATTAATTACACTTGTCATCAGACATTATAATTAGGCCTACTGTATATTTACCACTACATAATACAGATATTGTATGGCTGAAATACCATTACATGCACTTCTTGAAGAAGCCAAAGGGACCAAATATGTAATGTAGTGTTAAATATAATAGGCCTAATATTATTGTATTACAATAAATACAATTGGATTCAATGTTTTACTCTAAAACAAGGTTGTTTTTGGAATACTTTACTTCAAGAATAAAAAACTATTGTAATTTGGGTACAATGAGCAAACTTATAATGATGTACCAATACAGCAATTTATACGAATTAGGAATTTTGTACCTATATCTGGCTGAATCCATGTCTAATATCAGTTTACTTAGTTGTTTCTTCAACTTTGTTATCATAGGTATATTGTTCTGAAAAGAAAAAAATCACAATCATATTAAATTGTCTTTCTAAATCTTCACTAATGGTAAGTAATATACCTACAGCTCAAAACTGGCTTACAGAATAACAACATATGGAGAATACTCAACTGGTGTATACCACAAGGTATTTGTATTTCATAAGGAAACAATATCTTGATTGACAGCTTGTATGAATTAAAAAATGTACAAACTGATTGTTGAATTACAGTTATTTAAGAAAAGGACAAGTTCACTTTCAAGATTCAATATACATCCAGCTTTAGAACACTTTGCAGAAGGACTTGGAGTAGTTTAGTGGGTGTCCTTGTCTATATAGTTTAGCTCCCCACTTCATTAGGAGACCTAAAAATGCCCAAAGGTCACTCAGGCATAATGGACACAGGTCTAGTAATAGATTTTCAGAATTACTGAACCCAAATTTGGCACGGAGCTTTTATATTCTTGACATACGCTAATATATATATATATGTATGTATGTATGTATAATTATCTGTATCATCCTCACCAATGAATCATTGAAAAATCTGACTAACAGCAACTTAGTTATGATGAGAATTTCCTTAAATGTGGCAAGAAGTAAGCAGACAAAAATCAAGCCTAAAACCTATGAAACTTTAAACTCATCATTATTCTTGTATGCACCTTCTCTCTCAGGCTTATCATTTGACTGCATTTAACAATAAAAATACAATATACTGACCCTCACCTGACCTGACATTCTTAACAGTCTAATTTGACCATATATATCACCACACACACAAAAGATTGGTTGGTTGGTTGATTTAGTATTTTATGGCACAAAGCAGCTAGGCTATCTGCGCCAAACATCTGGTAAAAAGGTAAAATTAAAGTATATGTAGTGAAATTCATAAAAGTTAATTAAGGTAAAACAAAACAAAGTTTTAAAAAATAACAAAAATAACATAAAACCAATGTTTATATCTAGTCTACAATGTTAAGAGAAAAACTACAGTAAGAGAAGTCGTAAAGGACTTTCTATAGCATAATAAAATTATCATAACCCGCCAGAAAGACTAACAAGTAAGTACAAAAACCACCGTCAGTCATCTGAAGTTCACCTCTCCAGTCCTGGTTCCGAGTTATGTGACATTACGGCCATTTTCAAAAAGTAATAAAAATTTTAAAACACCTGTAGCAAAATTTTAATAATAACTCACCAGGATGACTAACAGGTAGATCAAACAGCAGCATTAGTCACCTGAAGTTGGCCTTTCCAGTCCTGGAATGACTAACAAGTAAGTACAAAAACCACCGTCAGTCACCTGAAGTTTACCTCTCCAGTCCTGGTTCCGAGTTATGTGACATTACGGCCATTTTCAAAAAGTAATAAAAATTTTAAAACACCTGTAGCAAAATTTTAATAATAACTCACCAGGATGACTAACAGGTAGATCAAACAGCAGCATTAGTCACCTGAAGTTGGCCTTTCCAGTCCTGGTGTTGAGTTATTTAATGGTACAGCCATTTTCTAATTTCAAATCAAACTAGAGAGACTGCAATTCTTAAAAGGGAATCATATTAAAAAAGGTTTAATGTATAAATTAAAAACTTAAATAGCATTAAAAAGATTAATGGCCTTTAAAAAACTAAAAAGTTTACCAAGGTGGACAGTGTCACCATCACCAATAACACTATCTAATGTTGTGGACAAACCCTGGGACAGAACATGGTTAAAATAGTGCTGTCGTTGAGAGTCGTAACGATGACAAGATAGTAAAATGTGGCTTACAGTGATCTGAGTGTTACACAACTTACACACTGATGCGTCAGTTCCAGATAAAAGAAAACAATGAGTTAAAAAACTGTGACCAATGTGTAGTCTAGTTAAAACAACTTCTTCCTTCCAAACTTTATGGAAGCTAGACGGCCAAAGTCCAATATACGGTTTTATTTTGAAAAGCTTGTTGTCGCGTTGCTCACTCCAAGTCAACAGCCAGCTGGCACGGATCCGAGCCTTGATTACACGACCATAGTCCATGTATGGAATAGGCACAGTAGTGATAGTGCCAGAGCAGATAGATTTAGCTGCCATGTCTGCAAGCTCGTTACCGTGAATACCAACATGGCCTGGTATCCAGAAAAACTGGATAGAAGTAGATGTTAATGAGAAATGGGCCAGCCAGTTTTGAATATCGGCGAGAACAGGGTGTGAATCAACATGAAGTGATTCCAAGGCCAATAGAGAACTATGCAACTAAGTATAAATAGTGCAGTTGGAGTACTGCTTAACTTCTATGTGATCCAGGACAAGAAAAATGGCATACAGTTCACCAGTGAACACAAAAGTTGTAGAGGGAAATATGCACGCAAGCACCGAACCGCAACAAACCATGGCAGAACCAACACAGTCACCTGATTTTGAACCATTGGTGTAAATAGGAATGGAAATATTGTTCGAAAGATGTTCAGTAAATAAAACACGGTACTTTGAATCAGGAGTATCTGCTTTTCTCAGATGACTTAAAGAAAGGTCACATTTGGAGACTGTAAGAAGCCATGGTGGGATGGGCTGACCAGTGGATACTGCAATGTTATCAAAGGACAGACCCAATTCATCCAACTGCGCCTGGATACAAAAGCCAAAAGAAGCAATGGCAGATTGTCTGTTCTGAAAAATTATGGCCCACCAAGAAAGAAAAACATAACCCCAGGTGGGATGCTTTGATAAGAAACAAAATTTCAAAGCATATAGTAAAGACAGTTGCAAATGGCGAAGATGCAAAGAAGGTTCATGAGACTACGTATAAGTTCTGAACTCGGGAGGCGTGGAAAGCCCCAGTGCAGAGCAGAAGTCCTTGATGATCAATGGGGTCCAGCATCTTTAAGGCTGAAGATCTGGAAGAGCCATAGACCAGTGCTCCATAGTCGAGTTTTGATCGAATAAGAGCACGATATATCTTTAGCACAGAACACTGATCTACTCCCCAAGTAGTGGTAGAAAGGACAGGGAGGATGTTCAGTGCTCTTGTACATTTGACACGTAACTGCTCAAAGTGTGATATAAAGGTCAGCTTACAATCAAAGATAAGCCCCAAGAACTTCGTCTCAGGGACAACAGGCAGCACAATTTCACTGATATGGAGTTCAGGATCAGGGTGAATACCCCGCTGGCAGCAAAAGTGCACGCAAACAGTTTTAGAGAGAGAAATTAAAGCCATTTGGCGTGGTCCACTTCAGTACACGATTGAAGGCAGTTTGTAGCTGCAACTCAATATATCTCATGTTAAACGACTGACATAAGATGTGAAAGTTGTGACACTCAAAACATAGCCCCGAGGGACTCCAAGTTCCTGTAGAAAAAAACGGGAAAGTGTTGAACCCACATGAACTTGGAATCTCCTGTCCATTAAAAAAATTTTGATAAAAATGGGCAAATGGCCACATAACCCACATATATGGAGGTCTCACGAAATGCCACACCTCCATGCTGTATCATAAGCCTTCTCAATGTCAAAGAATATTGATACAAGATGTTGTCGTTTGAGAAAGGCTTCTCTGATTGACATTTCAAGTCAAATCAGGAAAGAGGTGATTGCTCTACCCGAGTCTTGATGACTAAGAAGGTGGAAGAAGAAACTGAAGTGCTAGATACCTGGTAAAAGCATTGGCAATGCTTCGGGTATCAGTTACTTCCTGGCCACCAGAAAGCAAGATCGAGAGGGGGACAGAGTGATATTGCCAATTGACCTTTCAAATCTTGTCCAAAATGACTTTGGAACTTGTGGCAGAGAATATGCTGGTTGTGAACTTAATTCAAGATTCCTTCTGCCTTTGACATCTTACCCACCGAGCATGTGCACAGGCCCGCTGGAAAGCGATGAGGTTCAAGAGTGTGGGATATCTACGGAAAGTATCCCAGGCCCATTTTTGATCCTTCCATGCCTTGTGGCAGGCAGGATTCCACCGTGACGAGGATATAGTGGAAAACGTGTCAAGGTTTTAGGAATACATTGAGCAGCTACTTGTATAATACAGTCAGTTACTGCTGCGACACAGTCTATTGATGGCTTACAAACGATGGCAGGATCAAGTTCTGCAAGAGCAGTGAAAGAGGGCCAGTTTGCCTGATCCAGATTCCACCAAGCCACACAGGTTGGGTAGCATCAACTACAACCAATCTCTCTTAAGATAATAGGAAGATGATCATTGCCCCATGGATTATTGTCAACACTCCTGTAAGGAAAGACATACAGAATGGTAGGAAGCAATCGGTGTTTTGATGTCATCCAGATTAAAACATAAACCTTGACAGTTCCATTGTATCAGGGTGGCCATTTTTATTTACATGTAGACGAATTGGGTGGAGAACCATTTTGTTTATGACCACTTCTTTTTTCCTTACTTTCCTTATTCGAGGGAGGTCTATCGACCTCCATGGATCCTGCCCTGGGTTGACTGGACAGGTCTTTGCTATTGAAAGGGGATTTCAGTGAATGAGGACCTGAACAAATGATTGTTTTGCATCTTGGGGTGGGAAAAGAAGATGTATCCAAGGAAATGCCTGTTCCTGGAACCAAAGGATGTGGATCTTGGGGTTTGTTGTAATGTATGTAAGGAACAGAGATAGGTGTTGAAGTTGATTCATCAACTTTTTTAACCATGGAGGTCAAAAGACTTTTCATTTGTTTGGAGAACGATTCTTTTGGAGGCACAGAGAGATCTGTCTGCACTCACACTGTAGTTGTGGAATAAAGTGCAGCAGCATATGTCAGAGATGAGGTGGTGGACAGAAAGTTTCGAGCCTCAGGATAAGTAATGTTATTAATCGTTTTCAAATGCTGTACCTCTTTTTCTTCCAACAATTTAGAGCAAGAATGAAAGTAGGACGGGTGAGAGCCATTGCAACTGATGCAATGAGAGTCCGTTTCACACTCGTAGCCATCATGATCCTTGCCACTGAAACGAGTACACATCAAGGAACCACAACATGATGGCTTCGAGTGACTGAATTGTTGACACTGGAAACAACTGAGAGGGTTTGGAATGTATGACCATACTCTGCAATTAAGATAACCTGCCTTGATGGTAGCAGGCAAACGTGGTGACATAAATGTGAGAACAAGGACATGATCAGCACCATAATTCCATTTTTGCGAGTGGATATATGCCTTACTGCAGAAACTCCTTTGGTGGAGAAACCAGTGAGAATCTCCGACTCAGGGATGTTCTTCAAATCCCTCTCAACAATAACTCCTTGTGATGAATTCAAAGCAGCATGAGGTGTAACCTCAATCGGTATGTCCCCAATTGCCTTTGAATGCAAGAGGAGTTCACTGTGTCGAGATGTGAATGTTTTCACCAATATGTCACCAGATCGAAGCTTCTTAACTGACTTTGAAAAGCCAGTAAGTCCCTCTAGTCCCTTCTGAATAAAAAAGGAAGACATTTGCCCTAAAGGTTTGTCTGAAAGTGAGTGCACAATATAAGAAAATGGTGGTACGAATGGTGAGGATTGCTGCTCAGAATCTTAAACATGGTCGTTTACCTATAGACTGTACTTTCACTATTTTATTGAGACTTTTAATTGGAGTATCCATAATAAAGAAAGGGAAATTTTGGGGCCCACTGACACCACCAACCATGGAGCCCTATGAGGGGATGCACTGCAATGTTAAACAAGGACACTGCAGCAACGACTAGGTTTCGTGAATACTATACCCAAACACCAGAATAAGATACAATGTTCACAACACCTGTTGAGAACATCCAACACTGGAACTTGTTTGACCCTAGCCCAAGTGGACCGACCAGATGATTGACCCAAGGGGGCCACCCCAAGGCTGCACATCTTCAGGAATTTAAGGCCAAAGTGGTGTGTCAGGGTTGGACCCCTCAACCACTAGGATCCTCTCCTCCCCCTTCACAGGTTGCCACACATAGCAAACACATGGGTGGATGTTTAGATCCCAGAGAAGGTAAACTAAAAGAACAGAACCTTCCCTGGGAGGTCCCCTCACCATGTACAGGAATCTGCTCCGAGGGGCACACAAAAGAACTTTACCACATACTTTGGAGATCATTCCTTCTAATCACATTTTGTAACAAATATTTATATGCGACTTTCACATCCTTTTTATGTTTAATCAGAACTTATTTTTATAGTTTTTTTTCTCCTCTTTCTCAAAAAAGTTTAAAATACTTCCATAAATTTTTGACAAACAAACATTAATTTTATGCCAAGATAAAAACAGTACTCTGCACTCTCAGGTTCACAGTTGTTAATTATGGATCTTATCTACTTCATCTGTGGAATTAACTTAAAAATTCTGTAAAGTGTTTAAATAAACTGTACACAAGCTTGTCAACAAACACCCAACTTCAACTGCTAATAAAAGGAAGTAAATGGAATCTAGTAATGAAGATTAAAATGGATAAACAAAATATTTACTGCATGGTAACAAGTTTTTTTTAATATCATTTTATCCTTTATTGCCACTGAATTATCAGATTTGAACTTTTCATTGAAGAAAGTGATCCAATCACACACACCCTATTCTCAACTTATGGATATCCAAACAAGTAAAAAATTCCCAAATTGCATTTTAGAAATTAACTATAAAGTAATTACTTTATTTGAATGTTTTTCTGTACCTATAGGTTTTTTCTAATATTTGTTTAACCCTTTATAACTCATGAAAACATTTTTCCCATTATCATAATTGGCATAAATATACAGGTGAAGATGATTTCTAGCATGTGTGAATAAATATAAGGGTGGAAATAATAAACGATTAATAACAAAAGTGTTTTTAAAATTATTAATGTCGTTTAATTTGTATGATAAAAATTTTAATTTTTTTTTACCTGATTCTTCACTACTACTCAGAAGTATCTGTGGTTGTTTTTCCAACATTTTAAAACCACACTCTGCCGACAATAGAACACCATAATATGAAATATTCAATACCGATGAATACATTGGAATGTGTTTAACCCTAACCACCATCTCCAACTCTATTCAATGAGAAAAAGAATGTCTCTCTTCTTTCATATGTACATTTACTGATGGAATAACTTCCACTGGAACTGGGTGTTCAGTAATCAAACAGAATATCTGTATAACAACTAAAAAAACCTAAAGGCTAAAACCAGAATATTTCACTGTATGCTGAGAAATTACTTAGAAGTGTGGCTTGCATGAAATAAATGAAAATTTATGTCTTGTCAAGAGTTCAGTATTTCCTCATCTTGATTATATCCTTGTACAACACAAATTCCTAGAGAAAAACTGGAGTTATTAATTACAAAGTTGGATCAATCAGCACTGGAGAAAATAAACCAACAACTTTACTATAAATATATCAGAACTTAGAAATACAGTAAGAGAGATTTTGTAAACAAATTTACACCACATTGCTTATCCAGTATTGACATGAAAATATAAACTTAAAAGGAATCTAAGAGGTGATGTGCTGAGCATAAAGACCAAACTGGATGTATAAAGAAGAAAACTTATGGCCACATTATTTTTACACAATTCATAAAATTAAAAAACATAATGAAAACATACACAAAGAAAAGGTTTTTGAAAATAGTTTAACAAATGAATTGGCTTTGGTAAGTGGAATTATATCAATTAATTCATTTAGAATAACAAAGGTATATTTAACTTGCTTAAAGCTTGTAAGAAGTTGAAAGATGGCAGACCAGTAGGTGGCATTAAGAAAGTGAGATTACATTCCTTCATCTGGCCAATTCTTAAGCTAAAATAGGATCTCAAGATTTAAATATGTGAAAACTTCAAAGTTAACCAATATCAAACATATGTAAAAAATATTCCATTTAAAAAAAAAAGACAAGAATACTCTTTGTATCAATAAGTTAGGACTTGCTGGTTGTAACTAACTTTTGGTTCAAGTTACAAGATATACTTCTAAAAGTATTTCTGTTCAGATATATGTATGTATCAGTGGCATGTGTGCGACAGTTACTTTAAAATTTAATCATGAAAGAGCCAACCAAGCTAGACAAAGGAAATGAATTACATGCTCTCAGCAGATTGAATTAGTCTGCTGATGAGAATTACCATATGTATTTTGTCAAAACAACCACATTTCCCAACACAAAAAAAGACATAGCCTCTGTGTTTACATGTTATTTTAAGTGGGGAAATCAAAGCGACAGGTGAACAAAACATAACATGAAACAACCTCATCAATCAATTATTGTAACAATGTTTTCCTATAAACATTGTGTCGTCAGATAATACCTTTTAAGAATAATTTTGATCACTGTTTACAATTGGTATGAAAATGAATACATATAATTATAGTTCAGTGATCAACCTGTTCCTATTAATGGTCACTGGTTAAACATTACAACCATTGGCACATTCCCAGCTAGCTACTGCTAATTTCTATATGTATAGAAACTTACATTTAAGATCTTATCAAAGCCTTCCAGAATACTTTCTTCAATTTTTGCTTCATAATTCAGTAGTTCAGCTGCTAAGAGTTCTTGAGAGTTAGAGCTTTTATGCAAAACTTGGCTAAAAAAAACATATCAATTACAATACTATAATATGTTGCATTATCAGAAATTCATATTAACAATTTTTAATCTAGTTTAAAAATATCTATATACAAACTGAAAAGCTGTAAATCACCTTAGATCATTAAAATCAAACACAAAGAAATCTCACCTGCACAGGAAGATAAATAATCAGTAGTTTAAACAGTAACAGTAGAAAAGTCATAAATATGAATTTTTTAAATTCCACAAAACTGAAACAAGCTTATAATTTGAAACATTTGAACTCTGTTGATTTGAGACAAGCTCATAATTTGAAATGATTGAGTTCTCTTGCTTTAAAACAAGAATATAATTTGAAATGATTGAGTTCTCTTGATTTAAGACAAGAATATAATTTAAAACAGCAGAATTCCATTATCTTGAAGCAGGCTTTAGTTTAACAACTGCCATAGTCTCCCTCAAACCCTTAGTTACTTTTCTACTAATTATCACAATATTACCACTTGTGATAAAACCACTCTACTGTAGTAAAGGTGGTATGCAATACTTGAAAAGATGCCTTTTATATGTCTAAATAATCACTCAGCTGTGGAACCCACATATTCTGCAAACAAGGACGTGTAAATTTACAAGAAGCAGTTACTTTATACCAAAGAATGATACCCTTAAAACGAAATAAACTTTATGCATTCAAGTAATATTTTATTAACACTAAAAACTAAATATTTACAAATGTATTGCAAGAGGACAGAAACACAGCACTTCCAGACTACCATAGATATACATAGAGAGTAAAGTGATGAGAAACTTCTAAAAACATTAACAGTTTGTAATATAGTGGATAAGATCAATCAAGTCCAACATAAAGTAACCTCACCCCATGACAGATGGTTCCTCAAACTGGACACTGAATTCCTGCATCATATTGGCCAATATTTTCTCTGGTAGCTTCTGCTATAAATTTACAGTGTAAAAACCAATACTAAAGAACTGAGGAGAAAAACTAAATTTGGTAAAATATTTTTTTAAATTAAAAAAAAGGCATAAAACTCAAACAAAAATTAATGAAAGAACAGCAACGAAACACATAAATAAACAGATCAAAGACAATCAAACCAAATATATAAAATAAATAATTTTCTGAAACACAAACCAACAAATTAGTAGCCTATAAGACGTTCTTGATTTAAGTCCAAATTTTGGCTTTACAGAATAAAATTAATTGCTTACAGAACCCCCCTCCCCAAAGATGAATAAAAACAGTTTAGTAGACAAACTGTAGAATGTAATTAGTATTAAATAAATAAGTGGAACTGTTGGTACAAGTTACTAATAACTGCAAAATTAATGAAATTTGCTAACTGATTAATCAATGGGATCATTAATTAATTACATTCAACAAACTGATTATTCTCATATCAGAGTTGGAAACGTTAATGTCAGTTACTTAATTTTTTTTCTCACGAATTGTGAACATTTAATTAATTATTTTCATAAGCTGACACAGTAAATTGTTCTCATGCGTTGTGAGACTTAGTCGATTATTTTCATGAGTTGTGACAGTCAATTTTTATCACGAGTTGTAACACTAATAAATGAAGCTGAACAACATTGACTAAATCAAAAATAATAAAGATAAAATATAATGAGAATATTGTAATTACTTGTACAGATAAAATAATTTAAAACTAATAATGAGAAACACTACAACTTGATTTGGTTTATTATTTTCACTACAGTAATCAAATTACTTTACTTTAATATTTTTACACGACATTAACTGAGGTAATTGATTATATCGATTAACCAAGTTAACCATTCAGCTCTAATGACAATGAATGTGCTTCAACCACTACACCACAACCATTGATACTCAGTAGTTTATGACAAGGACTTACCTGTTTTTTTTCCATAGTTCCTTGTGCATCACTCACTGTCCCATGGAGACAAGCAGACATTTTTTTCTTGCTCGCATCATACGTTTTCTGAAGGAGATCCACTCGTTTTTCAGCTAATATCAAGTCTTCTGTGAGAACTTCTGATTTTTCAGCTCTTAAAATATATACATAATTTATAAAGTTTTATATTTATTGTAAATAGTTATGACTCTTTACAAAGATGGATAATTTAGCTTCCTTAATGCAGGTTTCATAAACATGCAATTAATTTCAAGTCTTCAAACATTACAGAATATTTTATGTTAATGAAATAATCAGTATAGTAATATTAAAATAAGGGCATTAATCCAACATAAATAATGTACAAATCCAGAATATTTGTACACAACTTCTTAATTTATACAAAGTTCATATAATGTGTAAACTTATAAATAAATGCAAAGTAACTTTTTCTTGTGCCTAAGCCAAGTCAATCTTAAATCTTAAAATATTTTCACATAATTATAACAAAAAACTTCAAATATAGCTTGATAAAAGATTTTTTTATCAGTTTTTAATATCAGCACATTCTTCAAGCAAAACTTACACCAATTAATACACAACAATCCTGATGACATCATCAATGTACATTAAAACTATTCAAGGTCCAAAGATTAAAAGTTGAAATGATTTATGACACAAAGTACACAGGTAAGTCACTTTAAAAAGTCAAGCACCTCAGTGTTAGCAATAATCAAAGAAAATGTTAAATTCTGAGACTCATTCTGTTTTGTCATCTGTTTCAATCAATTTTATGATAAATGTACAACTGACAGATTTCTGATAAAGTTTAGTAACATTATCTGCAAGACAATTGATAATTATTTAAAATCATTTAATACGTGTAGCATGTTTTTGTATGAAACTGACAAATTTTTATTAGATACATGGGCATCCAAGTGGAGGGGCAAGAAGGAACACCTGGAAAATGAGAAACAATTCTTTCTTTATTAAGTACGCACACACAAACTTAAACAGAATTTTTATTGATACATATAAATACTAGCACAAGGTGTTGCTAGTATTTCAGTACTACATCTTAACATTTCTGTAACAGATTGAAAAACCAATAAAGTAAGACCGAGTGGCTGGTAATTAGTGAGTGTTATCACTTTCCTCAGAAATCAACACGAGAATGGCTAATCTTTATCACCATTCATGTATTCATTAAGAATTACAGTTAGTGATCCGTAAATATACTCCTTTCTTTCAATATCCTAGGATAAATATCACATGGATAAGGTAAACTTATCTTCTTTCAATTTCATTATTTTAAATCTTTCCAGATGTAGTTTCATCAAAATATCATTCACGGATAAGTGGGTACAAGATTAGCTTTTTTCTTTTTTCAGTGCTGCTCAGACACAGTCATCAAAATGTTAGATGACATGAGTAATTTGTATGCTTAAAAAACAATCACTCTTCAAAACACTAAAACAATTAATTTATTGTCACTTAGTTGTTTCTCTACAAATACGCAAGATTTCACAGTAAATGATCAATGTTATCACAGCTAACTTCATGTCTTGGGCTTTCCTACATCATGTAAGTATCACCATATGGCTGAGGAAAAGAGCTTATGTACCCACCCAGATACTGATAGATCTAACATTGAATCTAAATGGCAACAAATGCAAATATCAAATCAAGACTTAAATATAGTGTTTGGATTGCATAAATCCATAGAACTTTATGCTCAGGGGAGGCCATGCTTCTTCTCTAGCAATAATGCCAAACATTAAGTATCTTATATGTTACATAACTTGAGTTTCCAAGTCTTGGTCAACACGGCTCATATATAATATCACTGCTTGCCTCATGCTATATCTAGACCTAAACCTAGATTATAATTAATGAAAAGATGAAATGAGAGAAGCAAAAGTAATCATTGGATTTCTGGACTGATCTGCTAAAGTCCAATGAAAAGAGAGTGTAGAACTCCAGAGAGTTAGTCACCAGAACCAAGCATAGTATAGAAAAAAAGAAAACAAGTTCACTGAGTAAATATTGTACAAAAGATCAAGTCCAGTATGAAGAATATATAGGTGCAACATTCCCCAGTAAAGATGTCAAGGTCAAAATGCAGATCCCTGAGAGAGGTTGTAGAGAGGGCAGACAGCAAACAAGATTAAGGATGGGAGAGTATCAGAATAAAAGAAGATCCTTAGGATGGAAGTATATATTTAAAAAATTGTAGCTCAAGGAAAGAAGAATCCTGACCATATACCAAAAAACAGGAATCATGAAGTTGGGAAAGACATGGCAACTTTGAGTTGATGCAAATATGAGACAGAAAAGAATCAAAATGAATGCAAGTACCACTTTAATTGAAGGGGAGTCAAAAACTGAGGCTTGTATAGCAAACTTGTCAACGAAACAGTAGAAAAAAATGAAGTAATAGAAATAATGCACATACCTGTGTCATCATGGAAGCAAAGAACAAAGGTAGGATTAACTTATTCTCATCTTGGAGAGAAGAACTGGTTGTGTTACCTTATACTTCTCTTGAAGAGAAGAACTGGTGGTGTTACCTTATACTTCTCTTGAAGAGAAGAACTGGTGGTGTTACCTTATACTTCTCTTGGAGAGAAGAACTGGTGGTGTTACCTTATACTTCTCTTGGAGAGAAGAACTGGTGGTGTTACCTTATACTTCTCTTGGAGAGAAGAACTGGTGGTGTTACCTTATACTCATCTTGGAGAGAAGAACTGGTGGAGTTACCTTATACTCATCTTGGAGAAAAAAAAAGCTGGAGGAGTTACCTTATACTCATACTGGAGAGAAGAACTGGTAAAGTTACCATGTATTCCTCTCAAAGAGATGGTAAGAACTCATTAAACTTATTAAAACATACAAGAACCTCAGTAGAAGCTACTAAAGTATTGGGTCTCAGATGCAGATGAAGAAAAGTTATAATCACTTATTACACACAAAAAGTGACAACAGTCTGGTACAAACCATCCATGTAGCACAGACAACAGTACACAACATAAACAAGAAAGCTCTCCATTTGGAAACAAAGCCAAATGCATACAAAAAGGCTTTTTTTAATATTATTCAACACTGATCTTTGAAATACTCATCCAATATCCTCTTAAACTCTTTCCATGTTGTAGCTAGTACCACAACTGAAGGCAAACAATTCTACAGGCTGACCACATTATATTTTCCCAAACCATGTGTGAACTATAACTTTTCACTGTTCAATATCTAATAAAGGGTACTGAATGTGACTAACATGTTGCTCTTTCTTTACTTTTCAACAAAACATCCCCTTCACCTGATTTTTTATATTTTTTGGTGCACATCTCAATTATCTGAACTTCTGAAGAATTTTTATCTGTAGTATGCAATGAAGTTTGAAAATAGCCTTTATACTACATCTATTGTGCAGATTCAGAGAATTCTAATCACCATCAACCATAAATACAGAATTCTCCAAACATGTGAAATAATATTTCCAGAAGTACCAAGAATGATCTAGTAAGTAAACCTAACAGAAAGATTATAATGTTACATTCCATATGATTTATCTCTGTCACAAAACTAAATGAAAATACCATTTTAAATATTACAGCTACTTATTACCCAGGAGTTTAATTTATCAGTAGTGTCATAATGAGTCATATAGTTAGGGTGTTTGACTAGATTGTGTAAGTTTTTACAATGAGAAACTGATAACATAAAGAGCTGTTCAATACAGCTCTTGTGGTGTCAAAAGGCAGCTCAATTTAGAATATGTCAAATATGTAAAAGTGAAGGTACTATTGCACCTCCAATACTTTTGTTTAAAGGAAGGTTTTACATATTATATAAGTAACAACAACATAATGGTAAAGTGCCTTCACATAAATCTATCTGCTACAGTTAAATAACTGCACAAAAAATACCTATTTAAGCTACTGCTAACTGAATTTGATAACGAAGAGTCCCTTTTTAGAAAATAAGTTTGGAGATAGTTGAAACAGATAATAAAGAAAAGACAAAATTATGTCATTATAATAAAGGTTTCTTTATTGCCCATTCAAACCATCTCCAATCTTTTAATACCTGCTGCTAACTGCTCAGATTTCCTCATATGTTCATATCAGCATCTGCCAAGGATAGGCATAAAATAACATCCAGGAAAGCAATGTTAAGAAGCATGCAGTTAAAACAACAGTGATGAAATTGAAGAGTCCGATCAAAGCAAGCTAGACACTTAAGTTAAAAATCAACATGGTAATAAATACAGCTAATTAAGTATAATGTTGTTAAAAGTCTTACTTATAAAGATTAGAATTTGTTTCTTCATCTAGTTACCCTTGCTGAACAAATAGTTTGGGCTATAGACCCAATAACATCTAAGGTGTTCTAATCAACTTAGAAAATTTAGCTTAAATCAAAATACATATACTAAGTTGAAAATGTTAAATAATCTTAATAATAGATTAAAAATTACAAAACTGATACATCAAACACCATAATAAACTCTATCCTTATCCTATACACAATTTAGAGGGCATAATGATAAAGTACCCAAGTATCAAATGCAACAACATTTATCTGATATACACCTGATGATCATGAACATGGTCAGAGGAACTGGTTATTTTTGTTCAACGTGTGATGTTAGAAGAGAGCTTCATACAAACATCATGTAACATTGATAACATTAATTCTTCATATTTTAATTAAATAATACTAGAAGGATACATCTTGCTCAAACCTACTCATACCTCACTAGTTAATTAAATGTATCCATAAAAAAAACCATTAAACTATGTATAAAAGGGAAAGAGCTAATAACGAGTAGCAGTATTAAAGAATAGATACAGGTATGTCTTTATGACAAAACACAATAACAATGGCTGGTTGTTTCACGTACTGTCTAAAATTTAATGTACAACTTAGCACATGTTACCTATTATATATATTAAAATGAAATCTGGTTACAAGAGTTAAAAGTGAAAACCTAAAACATGTGTTTGATTCAAACATTTAAAGTTGTTAGGTCTACATAAGTCATAGAGTGACAAACTTAGAAATAAGAAATTACACATTAATAGCAATATGGATAAAAACCTGGAAACCAGATTCATAACGTTCACTGTTTTGATAAATATTATACGATCCTGACTAAACTAGCTGAAGCCCTAAGTGTTACTTTTACTTCAATTTCAACAAACTTTGATGTGTTGGTAACTTTTCTTATGGAATGTATTTTCATAAAATAAATATTTGAGCTTTTAACTGGAAAATATTTTTGTGGAAAAGTAGTTCATTAATCTGAGTTCATTACACTTATTACAACAAAAGCACAAGTTTTACTCTTTTACTATTTTCATTAGTTCATTAAAAGAGAACCATAAATGTAAAAAAAAACTATCTTAACCTCTTGACAATTTCATTAGCTTTTAAACATTTTAATAAGATCTAAATTAAGTCCTAAGTGTTCTTTAAACTTGCACTTATTTTTATAGAAATTAACTGCATAACACTTAAATTAAGTGGCATTACTCACCGATTGAATGTTTGGTCTGCCCTCTGTTTAACTCTGAAAAACTGTTTCTTCATTTTGAACCTACGATAACTTATCAGCGTGTCAGAAGGATAGCAAGACGTGGCCTTACACACACACAAAGTTTATACTGCTTACACTGTTACAATATAACTGGTCAAATTTTTCACATATTCTGTAATTGTAAAATAACACTGAAATTTTAATAAATGTCATACATTTACCAGTCTTGCTTTCAGTTTCAATGTTATTTTTGATAATTAGAAGTTTAATATTTAGCAAATTAGATAAGATTCTTATGTTCAAATACAAATTACATTATGTTGTATTTGATCTCTAATTTAACAATTCGTAGTTACAAAATTACAATACAAGCATTACCCTTCGAATTTAGATTCGAAGTTCACCTAAGGCTTCAAGTACTTCATAGATCACTTTAACTTCATGACAAAACAGCAAATACGTTCTCAGTCAAATCATTATATTATTTCTAAAAACTGATAACATAGTCGTAAAATATTTTTTGTATTTTACAAAAAAATGTACAGAATAAATATACAGCACTACGCGAGGCTTAACAATATTAACTTCCTACTAACACTTCTCACAAAAGAGTAACAACTTACATTGGAGGAAATTATTGCCAGGATGAACAGGTAGTGATAACATTAAACCCCGCCTTTTTTTCGCCATTTCAAACGTTTGAGGTAATTTCGAGAACGAACATGCATTAACATGTGGTATTTTTACGGTAAAGCTTTGTTCTGCTTTTAATAATTTTTCGAATACATTCAATTTTATATAACTAAGCCTAACAATTTCATAGTCGTATATCACCGTTTAACTATATGATCGAACACAACTACTCTTTAATAAGCTAACTTTTATGTCCATATATATTTATTATCAAAAAATCGTCTAAATGAGATTGATACTAACAGTTAATACAAATAAGATCGTACTAATGACAGCGTATTGTCAAACATATATCATTGAATAGATTTGAGTTTTAACAACAAACGAACGCAATAGCGTAGTGGTAAGTCTATGGGGTTCCAACGTTATAAATCGGGTTTCGATAGCCGCGGTGGGATCAACAAAGATAGTTTATTTTGTAGCATAGTTCTGAATTACAAACAAATAATTTTAAAATAACATAAAGTAAATGCTCCTGCTTTTTCTATGTTACAACGAAGCATTTTGATAACATAATTGCAATTTTATAATTTAAAAATATTAAGATGTTTGTTACACAAGCATAAAAAATACAGTATTTCTTTTGAAAGTGGTAAGTGTAACTAAAATAATTAAAAACTTTACAATGCACTACAATGCTTTTAATTTACGTGGGCCAACTTGAGAAAGCCACGCAATAATTTTTCAGTTTTAGCAGCTACGACATTCGAGAACTAATGGACTTTTCACTACAAAATAGGAAAGCTTAGACTGCATTAGAACTGTACCTACTATAAGTGTGGTATACTTAGGCAAATTGAAGATGTATTTGAGCTTTTGGTTTGGTACGTTTTGAATTTCGAAAGCTATCTGCACTATTCGTCTCTAAATTAGCTGCGATAAACCACAGGGAAGACAACTAGTCAACACCACCTTTCGCCAGTTCTTAGGTTATTCATTTACAAGCAAATAGTGGAATTGATTGTAATATTGTAACACTTTTTTTGGCTATAATGGCGAATACGTTAACTGATGAGAATTTGAACCTGTGATCCCTTGGTTGACAGTCTATTGCACCGAGCTATCGGATAGGTCCATTGAATAACAGGATATTTGTTAAAACTTTCGATTACAAAGAGTAGCTAAAACTAACATATTGAGTCAATGTAAAATGATATAACGAGACTATACACAGTAATAAACAATAAACAATCTTTGTTCAACACTAAATACAAACAAAATGTGTGCACTTGTAAAGAACGTATGTTGAATGATCACTCTAAGTAACTTCTCTGAGATTTATTTGGTAAATATCAAGTTATAGAAACGACTGACCTGTTAAAGTATAAGTTTCAAATTACCAACTATCAGGTTTCTCAATATCATTGACATATAATTTACCCAAAACGGCATGCGATATATATCCAACGTGATTGATTATTCTTGCTGCAACTTAAATGAAGCCAAGGTCGAGTGATTTCCCCTGAACAGTCTTTGATGAACATTTTTGCTGATATTTTTAAAAATATTTCCGAGTTCTTGGTGAGTAACAAGCAAAATAATAAAAATAATGTGAAAAACAACAACAAGAAACAAATGTAACGGTTTTCCTGTATATATTCATAATAGAAAATATATTCAGAATAAATATCAGAACGTTACAGAAGATTAGATACAAGCAGTACATTCATTTTTCACATTAATAATTTATCTGTTGGGTGGTTCAATTTCACCTGCGAATATATATATGTATGTATTAAATTCAAGATTTCTTTTATTCATATTCATTCTCAAATTCCGGTTGTTATTTATTTACTTATTATTATATAACTTTCACAATTAATTTGCACTCTGCAAGATCTACACTGACGCACTAGTTACCTAAAGTTTTAATAAACTTAACTTTAATTGTTTGAAACTTGCAAAAGTATATTATTTTGTTTTCGAAATATCAATGATCTTTTAATAAGAGTGGTTCGTTACGTGATTCAGGAATGTAGTGGAAACTTTTACAATATTAATATGACTCTCTCTCTTCCTACACTTTAAACATTGTTTGAAATTAGTTTCTTCGTGTTATTGAAAGTATTTACAAGGAGTTTTATGGGATGGAGTTTGGGGTCCCAGTCTTAGGGCATTTGAAAAGTTGCGTTTCTCATATATGTCTCCTTCCACAGTGATTCTGCAGTAAACATGGCAATTTATAACAGTAAGAATAAATTTCGATACTCACAGTTGGCGCACCACAAATGACCCATTATGTAGCGTTTTGCTCAACAATGAACTAAACAAATAAATCCTCATATATAATAAGTATACCATTATCATTTTTAAATATAAATATAATATCTAAAACGTATAGGTTTACCTGTAGAAAATTATGACAACCGTTTCGATACTTGTTTAATAAAAACGATGAGATCATGATTATATGAAGGCTACGTGGTTGAGGAGCTCAACTCGCAATTTGTGTGTTCAAATACTCTACACACTAAACATGTTTGCCTTTTCAGCCTTAGAATCCCACTATTCGTTCGTAAAATAGTATTTCAAGAGTTGATGGTGGGTCATGATGATTTGTTGCCTTCCCTCTAGGACGGATAGCGCAGATATGTTAATTTGTTACTCTATCTTAAATATATTGCTTCATATCCATATATTTATTTAAACTATAAATCACATTATCAGGTAACACTGCACAACAATTTTTTTAAAAGTTTTGCTTCCCGAAAAGTTTTTGTTGATTGTGACAGGTACCTGGTGGGTATGCACAAATATAGTCTTGGTTTTGCTTCATCACGTAGGAACTCTGAGAAATAGACAGTTAACTGTTTACCGGCAATAACGTATTTAATTGCGTTTATGTTTCTAATGCGCTGTTAAGTTCAACATAATTAAGAGTATTTTGCTCCTGATTTTCGATTGTATTCAATGTCCGGTGCATCACGTTGCAGTGTCCGACAGTAGTCAGCAAACATTGACGGATCCCAGCCAGTTGCCCTGATATGGTTTTTCCATTGTAGCAATGTCCTGGTGAAAACTGAAGATTTCGATGAAACGGTACGTGATGGGCAAATCTGGATGTGATTTTTGTGATCAGCAACCAAAAATCTAAAACAAAAAGGAACACCCAACAGTGTTCAAGAAGCAAAAACTTTGTTGTGCAGTGCAATCATTGTAGAAAATTTAAACCCTAACTAACAAAAGACAAAACTGAGAGTTTGTGAATAAGAATGCATCAAGACTTTGGATATTTTAAACTATTACAGCTATTGCATAATGGAAAAAAGTTGTAACTATCAAATTAAAAATTAACTAATCTTTTTTACTATTCGAGATATTTTATGTAAATAATATGAATGTCAAGTTGCTGTTTGAATTATATTTTAATTCAAAATATTGAGAAATGTTTTAAACTGTTTTACCTGGCGGTAAAAACAATCAGTTGAAAATAAATTTAATAACATGTGGATTTCATTGAATAACTAATATGGCGGAAATCGTGAAGGAAGTGTTAGCTCGTGCATCTGAGGCAGTAGAAACATTTAAGCCTGTGACGATTTCGAAAGATATTGATGTAGGCTTTGATCTTGGAAATCTTTTAGTATGTGATCCAAACCCGATTGATACAAAACTGTTAAGGTAAGCTCTCGAAAATTTGTATAACAAAAGTTATGGTCAGTGTCAGAATTGCTCAATAAAGTTAGACTACGCTGATCTGGTGACAGATTTATTTGACTTGAACTGATAAAGATCCAAAATGTTAAAAGCTTGAGGGTATAATTACCACATCTTACAAATGCGTATTTTTACAAGTTGTTCCGTGACGAAAGAAAGTTTATCCTTATTTCTTAGTTCCCAGTGTAAAATATCCGTAACTTCCGATTAAGTGTAAACGAAATTTTAAATTTAATTAAGCTGTAAAGTTAACCATATGAATTATGATTATAAAGTCTACTTTTGGAAGGATCCTGCCAAAACACGTAAAATAAACTTTAAAGTAAGTATATACGATTTATTTTCCTTTTGAAAATTACGTACAAGACCCATAAAATAAATTACTTTTTACACAGAGTAAACTCTGAACGTGATATGACCTGGTGATGAAAGGTGCTCGACTTGCGGGTTGCAGGATTAAAACACGTCACTGATCATGTTAGCCCTTTCAGTAGGGAGCACTATAAAATAGTGGTAAATCCCATATTCATTTGGAAGATGTTTTCGATGAGTGGGTGATGTTGACATGCTTCCACATTAGTGATAGATCTCAAGTGGCAGCAAACAAGTACAGTGAAGAAAAGTTGAAGCTTGGATCTTTCCAATCTCTTGATTTCAAACATACATAAAAGTGTTTAGACACAGATCACTGGACTCTTGAAAGCTGATGATAGGTAGATTTATCCAGTAGATGGTTGTAAATGCAGAATTCTGGACCCATCAAAGCTGGAGCAATATTTTCCAACTTTCTTATTTGGGGCAATTCCCTCTGTCTGTAGAATACAATCTCTGGTTGATTTGTCCTAAGAATGCAGTCCTTTGAAGAGCTGCTGGGAGAACCAGTAAGGAATAAATTGTTGAAGCTTTCTGTAAAACTGATGTTGTGTATCTAGACTCCAGAACTCTGTCACTTTCAGACAGAAATCTTCACAAGAAGTAACTTAGTTTGGATTTACTTGGATTATGGTATACAGTTTTAGTATCCTTACCTATGATAGGATATTGAATTATTGAAATATCTCAGAGGAATATTAGGAAGATAATTTCATGGATAGAATTGTTATCTTATAGGTTAAGATGTTATTTTTTCTCTCTGAAGTTTACAAATATCTCCAGAAGATATATAATAATATCTGACTTATTTGTGCCATATTTTAAAGACAATAGGATGAGAAGGCAAAAGTTTAATATTTAGAAAAGATTGGCAAGGCTTCATTTAAAGCAGTTGTATCTTTGATATTGTGAGTGGCTTATAGAAAGTTGCTGTTGGTAACTATAGTAGAGGTTGGTTCCTTATAAGAGTTTAAAAGGAGAATCTGTGGTTTCATGAAAATTAAAGGATTGGTTTTACCTTTTCTTAGTGGTGGGTCTGCAGGACAGCCTAGAAAAGTGAAATGACTCTTGTTGTCTGTGCTTAGATTTTCATGAAATTGGGTAATAACATTTAAAAAGTGGGTTAGAAACTGGTTTGAAAGGGGTGAAATGAGATTGTGATAATTGGATACCTTTTTTAGTTGGAAACATGAATAGTGCAATCCCAAAAGGTTTATTTACTCATAGGATACATTTTGTTATCTGTTCCAATGATATGAACTAGTGTATAATCAAAATATTTGTAACTTTGTTGATAAAAATATCTGATTCTTTGGAAAATACTTTTGTAATGCAGAATTACTTGGCTTGAACAGTCTTGCTTAGTATGATAATCTGTATAAATTTAGTTTCAGTATTGACAATAAAATAATGTGGTGTTTTTAGGTTACTGATCTTGCAAGGATATTTTTAGTGTGTGGGTGAGTTTGAAACATCAGTATTGTGAAAAGAGAGAAGAATTAGTGTGTAATGATTGATAAGAGCTGTAAGCTTTCATTTGAATGTTTGGGAGCAATGACAAAAATAGATTGTGGGATCTCTCTAGAGAAAGTAAGGAGGTAACATTTAATAAATTTTGGTAAGGGTAAATTTGGAATAGTGTGTTCAGTTTTGGTCCTTATTTTACTGATCAAGATATGAATACATATTTCTACAATAAAGTCACTAATCACATAGTAAAGAATAAAAATCACTTTAAACTAATTTTTCCAGTAAACATAACTGATACAAATACAAGATCCGATACAGATTATGCAAGCACATTACTAAGAAATGAAATATCCCTTCAAGAATTACTAGAAGCAATAAAAAACACAAAAAACAAAGCACCAGGTGAAGACGAAATACAAGCTATCCTCCTAAAAAAGGGCACTCCGAAATTGTTTGACCACCTAAATTCACTTTTAACTTATCACTATCCTCAGGATACATCCCAGTTTCTTGGAAGCTTACAAATATATTAATGTTCCATAAGGAAGGAAAGCCAGCGAATAAACCTAACAGCTACCGACCAATTAGCCTGACCAGCTGTGTAGGCAAAATTCTTGAAAGAATAATCAGTAATAGACTCTCCACATTCTTGGAGATAACATCAAAATTGCCAAAAGAACAAAATGAATTCAGGAAATTTAGACAAACGACAGACCATCTAATCAGATTAACCAAAACCATAATAGATAGCTTCAACAAAAAAGAATGTACAGTTGCTTGCTTCCTTGATATCGAGAAAGCATTCAACACTGTTTGGCATGATGGTCTAAGGTTCCGAATGAATGAAATGGAACTACTGCGAGGAATTATTTGCTGGTTATCTAACTTTTTGGAAAACAGAAAATGTAGAGTAAATGTTGAAGGAACTTTTTCTGAATACTTTACTCTACAAGCTGGTGTCCCTCAGGGAGGGGTGGTTAGCCCTATACTCTTCATCATGTATGTAAACAGCATGCCACTGAGGGATCCAAATCACGGATTCTCTTCACAGTTCGCAGATGATGTGGCAGTCTGGAAAAGTGCAGCAACACCCACGATAGCAGCCACAAACATACAACTGCAACTAAATAGAATAAGTGAATACTGTCAAAAATATAGAATAAAAATAAACACAGCAAAAACACAACTCATAGTCTTTACGAAATCCACAAAACACAAACAACAGCCAGAACTATATATGAATGGCACTCCACTCCAGATTGCCCCATCGGCAAAATTTTTAGGTCTGACCTATGATTCAAAACTAACTTGGATCAATCATATGAACGAAATTAAAAATAAAGTCTGGCGAAGAACTAACTATGCTAGGAGTCTAACTGGTAAAAACAGTGGAGCATCTACAGATAACATACTAAAAATCTATAAAACATATATTAGACCTGTAATAGACTATGCAGCTCTAGCATGGATAACTGTAAGCAATAAAATAATCAAAACTAAACTACAAACAATCCAAAACACACTCCTCACAACTGCATATAGAGTTCCAAGAACTATATCATCTCAGTTCATTCACAAATACTTGAACATACCAACCATACCAGATAGACTCCTACATATTACAATTATGTACTTTAATAAGAATTGGATGAAAACCGAATTACTATGCGAACTATACAGGTACCTCATACATGATGAAGCTAGTCCTAAATATCTCTCCCCAGTTAACTTATATTTCAAATATAAAAATAAATAAAAAGGAAAAAAATATAAAAACTTTAAATAATAATAAAAATATATATATAAACTTTAAATAATAAAATAAAAACTAAATAAAAATTAAAAAAATATATTTATAGTTTATTTATTTATGTATTAAGAAAAAAATGCCACCAGCAAACTTGACATTCTGCTAATAGAATAAAAACTGTATACGAGCCAAAATACATGGACATTGCCCTGAAAAGGACCAAATAAAATTCAGTTCACAGTCATAAATATCAATCAGCCAAGAATATAAGTACTGGGAGGAGGAAGAGGTCACAGAGAACCTGACCCTCCAGGGTATGAACTTTTATTACCCAAACACCAAGACATTCATTCCTTATTTTAGGAAAAGATACTGATTTACTTGAAAAGACGTGATACTAATAAACTATCTGTTTTTAAACACTTTTAACTATTGGAGAGAAACCCAAAAATTGTTAGAGGCTTAGATAAGCTACCTATGAAAGGTTTATTTGAATGGTGTGTAGATAAGATTGGAGAAGAAATAATAAACAGTAGAGGTAATAAGTATGAGGCATGGAAATCCAGGTAGAGATGGTCTGAGTCATGTGTTTAGAAAAACATTTTTAAAGGCTAAGAAATTTTCTATGAAAGGTTTATCAGAGTGGTGAGAAAATAGAGTTGAAAAATAAGTGTGAGCTACAGAGGTCAAGGTTCAGGCTGGTTTACAGGTGTAATGTTTTCCTTCTTACAGATACTTGTAAAATAGGTTGTTAGATGTTGTGTTCACTGGTAGAATATATATATATAGGTTACATTGGTGACATCAGTGGGTCAAATGGTCTTTTGTTAGTACATGCCCCCACTGGCTTAGTGGTAAATTTGGTTTTGATATTTGGGATGGGCATATCACAGAAAGCTCTATATAACTTTGCACTTGACAACAATGATATAAAAACAAAAGCACACACACATCATGTATAAGCTATCATCATGTGTCCAGTCAAGGTCTAGTAAAAAAAACAAACAACTTAATTTGTGTTGTATCACTTTTGTGGGCTTTTCAACACCATGAGTAATTGAGCAGTTATACTTGGTGTGGAAAGCTTTATAGTTTACTGTCTTGGAGAAGAAAAACATCAATAGAGAATCTATTCACTTGGAAAGGTTTAGTTTATTGACCATTTAGTTATAAATCTAAGATTTAATAGTTTGGATATTTCTTTGTGATTAATTCATGCAGTACATGATGAAAATTTGGGGATAAAGGGTTAATATTTTGGCTTTGAAGTGAACTTTAATGAGCTAATTAATTATTTTAACAATGTTTTGAATATCTTTGTACCTTTTATATGTTGTGACAACAGAAACATCTGAAAACAAAGCATATATAATATCACACTTATATTTTACACATTACAAACATGCAAATTAATAATCAATATAAAACATTTTTCACAGTTTTTGTTGTTTAAGATAATACTGATTTTAAATTTTCTTATTCAATATAGTATTTCAAAAAATATTGACCAATAATATTATAAAAAATATAAAAATATTGTGTGATTAGTTTATTTTATAGCTGAATATATGTTTAAAAGGTATTAACTGTATGGGTATATCTTATGGCTATATCTATTGTCATATTATTACACTGTTTGCTTCTAATTTATAATTTTTCAAATCAAAATGTTATATGTACATTTTTAAAACAAATGTGTTCAAGATATGTTTGTGAAATTGTAAAGCTTCTAATCATCTGGTTTATTTTTGTGAGAATTAAGTTAAGTTATTTACAATACTGATGTGTACGATTGAAGATTCTAATTTGTTATTAATACTTGCTTTTAGAATCTTTGTGATCATTTAGGGTTTTTATGTAGGCTAACCTAACCCTCAGTTTTCCTAACTGAAATGTGTAAATGTTTTTATTTTCTTAATAGAACAGAGCAAGAAGTCTACATAAAAAATTTAGCCCGAGACAATACACAACTTATTATTAACAAAATTTGGGAGGTAAGTTATTAAGTTTTATTTTTTTTGCACCTAATGGTTTGAATTATAAAAGTATCAATTATAAGTTGGTTGCTTGAAAAGCTTTTAAGTTGAAACAACTTTAGATTCTTGCATCTGGTGGCTAGTACTGATTAAATGTGATTTCAGTTTTTATATTTATTTTATACAACTAGGTGGGCTTACTTGTTTTTACACACTAAGAACAGAAAGTATTTTATAAGAAACATGTTAAGTGATTACTGACGATAAAAACTGTAGACAACAAAGAACCATTGTTTTTCATTCATATTGTAAAATTCTAAAAAAAGTGTAAAGTGCTGGCTTCTAACATTGTTGGTAGCAATTAATTCCACAAGTCAATCAACTGTTAGTTATTAAAAAAAATTGATTTTCTTTCAGTTTAAACTATAAATTATGAGTCATAAAAGATCCTTTATAGCCTCTTTTTTTCTAGATTGCAATTTGTTCCACAGATTTACTGCTGTGTTGAAGAAATAAAACTGCCTCGATTGGAGATGTCTTTCCAAGTCTCAAATTTCTGATCTCTCATCCTATGCCCTCAGAATATAGCATAAAGAAATCTGATGTATAATTTGATCAGTTCTTTTAATCATTTTAAGTAATTCAGCTATATCAACTTTGACCCTTTGCTTCTCAAGTTATCTCAGACTGCCCTTATATAACCACATATCCATTCCTGTAGGTTTAATTTAGCTGTTAAGTATACTCTAAACTTCTTACTAAAACATTATATACTGCATGATAGAAGTTCATTCTTGAAAGATTGAAGTTATAATCTATGGAAATGAACAGCTCTATTAGAAAACATTTTTCAACAATGTAAAAACAAATTGACAGACATTTTTCATCTTTATTGTTCATGGATACAATGTGGTAGTTTTAAAAGATGTGTGTGTGTGTGTGTGTGTATATATATATATATAAAATTATTTTACTTACAAATGTCAAGATTTATTATTTTTTGTTATATTTTGATTTCACAAAAGAGTTTTGTTTTCAGCTCCCAACAGAGAGGTTTGAAGGTGCTTTGGTTGTTAAGGTGAGTTCATCTATCTCTAAACATTAACATACCTGAGAAATAGTTTAATTTTTTAAATACGTTCTGTATTATCGAAAGTGTTGTGTACTACAAAGGTTGATGTCTTTTTTTTTTTAAATTAATGTATCATAATTACAATATTATGTTATACATGAGTGACGTTTTTCTGTGGGTTTCTTTTGTCAGTGTTGGTCATTCTTGAGATCAGTATAAATTTGGTATTTATTTAGTTGTGTCATCTTGCAGTAGGCATTTAGAAACACAGTTTCTAACGGTGTTTTGCAAACTGTTATGCGATTTGACGAAATGTGTTGATTGATTAAAAACTCTGGAACCTCAAAAGTTTCAATTATCATTCATGTCAGAAGCAACATGATAGCAAAACAACTGGAATATTGTGATATTTTAAATACACAAGAATGGCAAAAAGTGTAAAGACTCACAGAATATGTTATTGATGAGACAAAGGATTAAAGAACAAACTTAAGTGGAACTAAAAGAGTCAAGTTGTGATGAAGCAGCTCACTTACATGCTTCTTGAGCACTTTTGAAAAAGTTAACACTATCAAATAGGCAAATGTGACTTGTGTGAAAATCTCACAAGTCAGCCCTTTATTTGTTAAAAACTGTCATTAACATTTTTGGATGGGTTTATCACTGATATATTTTGATCTTTTAAACCAAATGGCATGAAACATGGGATAAACTTAAGTATCTAATTTTAGCTTTAAAAACATTTTTATAACAGGTAGTTTCCTCAGAAAATTGTGTTGTGAAACGTTTCAAAATTTTGTCCAAATTTTAATTTTTGTTTGTTATGAGACAAATTGTTAACAAGTTTATTCCGGGTAGTTCTGTATGACATGTGTGAAACTTTGCACATTCACTGCTGAGCATCCAAAGTCTGCAATGGCGAAGTCCACGCTCACTAGGTGAAGTTTAACGTCACTCAACGTCAATAACGAGTATGCCCCCCATGAGCATCAATAATTGCTTGGCATCTCCTGCCCATGGAAGCGATGAGATGATGAATCACATCCTGTGGAATGGCTGTCCACTCAGCCTGCAAAGCTGCTGCAAGCTGAGGTAGAGTCTGCGGTTGAGGTTGTCGCCGTCCCAGACGTTGGTCCAACTCGTCTTAAAGATGTTCGATGGGGTTTAAATCTGGTGATCTGAAGGGCCAGGGAAGAACGTTGATGTTGTGGTGTCTCAAGAAGACAGTGGTGAGTCAGGCTGTGTGAGGACGGGCGTTGTCGTGTTGAAAAACGTCGTTGACGTTCACCATGATGGGTTGCACATGGGGCCTAGGAATCTCGTCGATGGTTGCATACGGTCTGATCGGAAATCCTACGCAGCCCTGGTATGGTTGAGGCAGTAGACGTCGCAGTGGTGGTCCTATCCCGAAGGTGACGTAACTGGATGTAGTGATCTTGTGTGGGCGTGGTCACACGAGGTCTGCCAGATCGTGGACGGCCACAAGTTGATCCATGTTGTTGGTGACGATTCCATAGCCTTGTGATGGTGCTTGGGTGGACATTCACAGCTCTGGCAACATCTGATCAAGATTCGCCTGCTTCCAAACGACCAATGGCATTGTTGCGTTGTGCTTCAGTCAGTCTTGGCGTAACTGTATTGCATGTCGGTGGCTTAACACTGAGCTATGGAAACCGAGAACCTGTCACTTTTATAGGGATTTTGCACATGTTGCACTTGCAGAACATGCAGATCTCTCAAACAAATTTATTGGACACGAATGCGTTTTGGCGAAAAATCCGATGTTTTCCTCCATTTTCAAAGTGCACAACTTTTATTGTCATTTTGGTCTGACAGTCAGTGCCTTAACACGTGTAACATTACATACTCTGAGCTTGTAACGTTATTACATATATTTTTCTTTAAAATAACAAAAATATCCCTTTTACGTTTCTTTTTTTGAAGAGTATATAAATCCTTTAAACAATGGTGGTGTATGTTTTAATTTTGAAAATTCTTCATTTCACATATTTCATCATACTTTCTTGTTCATGGACACACGTGATGGTTTCAAAGCGGTTCTATCTCTTTTTTCTACTTTTTCAAACTGTGATAAAAGCTCATTCTTAAAATATCAAAGTAACATTTATAATTTATGGTAATGAGCAGTTGTAACAGAAAACCTTTTCAACCTGGCTTTATATCAGTATTGATTAGCTATGTGTAAAATAATTTTGTGCATTAGTTTGTTCTCAATTGTACACTTTCCAGTGGAGATGGTAAAATATATAAAACTCCTAGTGATCTGATAAATGGGGTGTTCTATCTTGGATAATACTTGATAAACCACTTGTATGAAAAACGATTTTCACCTTTGTTTCGAACATGGCCTGCATTTTTTGTTTGTTTTTTATACTAATATAAGTTCTTTGATAGATTGTTTAGACAATATTCAGGATAAGTACACTGGAGTGGACAACATCTGTAGAGGATAACATTTCTGAAAGTCTTCCATCTTCAAATTCCGAAGATGGAAGACTTTACACATCGTTCTCTACATGTGTTTCTACAAGAGGCAGTTGCCAGTCGTTCTACTGTACTCATAATGTAGTATAATTTGTAAATTACAAACAATGAACTAGCATGTAGTACTTATGTATTACTTTATCTATAAACATGAAACATACAATTTTTATATAGTATATCTTATTTAATCAGTATTAACTAGATTCAGTTAGTAGTTAGTTAATAGTAGAAAATATGCAAAAGAAGTTGGAGCGAAGAAAAGAATGCCAAAAAAATACTGCTTTCTACTTTATGTTAAACAAAAGAGTAGTCTGAATTGAACAAAGTACATTTCATATGAAAATCTTTAAATATTTTCGAAAATTACATTAACAGCAAGTAAAATGTAGAAAAATATTTTTATAGATAATAAATATTATATCTGTCATAAGATTGTAGTATATAGGGTCTTATTCTGAAGAATACTATTTAATACTATTTCAACTACACTGTTTGTTCTATCCACTACTGATGACACATTTTACTCAATACCAGAATTCATCAGTATGTTTTGGACACAACAAACGCTGCAGTGATTGGGACAATATTTATATAACCTATTTACTGCATGAACAGTTGCTGGTAAATCATGATCATAATTTATAATTGTCAAATTATATTTTTTGAACACTATATTCTTTATTTAGGTCCTTTTACAATGATTTTTCCCTAAGATAAACTTTAATATTACAGAAAAACTATGAAGTCTTGTACGTCAATCACGGTTACAGGTTCATGATATTTTTTTTATTAAATTATCAAGGTTTTCTCAATGCAGTCAAACATATTTATCCACTAAAACTTGTTGGAATAAAAAAACATCTGGAATTAGATATGAATTTTCTTGATAAAGTATTTAAGTTGACAGTTTTTTTTGTGAAACAGATGATTTTAACTTTAATGTTAATTCTATTAACAATATTGGTTAGAATGCTTAATATAGTACGATATTTTTATCACACAGCTTCCACCACCAACGACAATTGTACCTCGAGAGAAACCAGTAAGTTACATTGTCTTATATCATTATTTCATTAGCTATAGTAAAATAATTTAGTTTGTTCTTAACTGTACACTCTACCAGTGAAAATGGTAGAGACTTGAAAAGCAGAAAAAGTTTTCTGTAAACTTTACAAGTGAGATGTGGTTCTACAAATATGCTTGATAGATCAGTTGTGGTTGTGTAAACCTTCTCCGTAAATTAACTGTCATTCTTCAAAACTGTTTGGTATGTAAGCTGTGGTTCTGTAAATCTGCTCCACATATCAATCATGTTTGTTTTAAACTGTTTCTTTACTCTTTAAAATTTTAACATTTGAGTTTCATGTTATATTTTTCTATAGAATTTAGTTTCTGGTTTTTATTTATTAACCATAAAATGTTTGCCTGTATAAAATTATTTCCCTGTGTTCTGTTTATGAGCGAGTAAAGTCCATGATAATTAATCTCTACTTCAGAGAATGTTGAATTGTTTTTTAGCTTCCTAAAGCTAAGCCTCCTACAAGATGGGAACAGTACGCTAAGAAAAAGGGCATTCAAAAAAGGAAAAAGGAAAAACTTGTGTGGGATGAGACAACACAGGTAAGTTTAGAATTTTTCTTTCTTGAATTATTAATTATAATGCTGTCAATTTACAAGATTTTGAGACAGTATTACTCTGAAAATTGCATATTAGGAACATGACTAATAGAGGTTCAGTGGTAATTTTGTGTGTGTATTCCATACCTATAGGTCAAATGTTTGTTGGTGTAAGTTGACTTTTGTTTCTTTCAAATGCATAGGGATAGCATCATTGCAGGATGTTTTATTTTATCAACAAACTAGCTTTTTAACCCTTTTATTATGTGTGAATTGGTGCCACCCAACTTGTACCCTCCAAAGTAACCATAAAGTAGTTATAACATAACTTTTTAAAAATGCACACACATCTTCATGAAATTTGGCAGATTGTCAGTTGACATTACCAGGGTTTTATACACAAAATATCAGGTTTTTAAGTTAATGATTTCCTTGTGCTTTTTTTTGTTTTCAAGTGTTGACTATCTAATTATCTAATATACAAAATAATTTTGATTTTAAGATTAAAAATACTTTTATGCATCAGAAAATTGCCAAATTTCTTGTGTAAAATCTCTCTAAGCCCCAGATAAATCAACATTTTTTTTAGAAAAAAAAAACCTGTATTTTATCTGCTATTTTCACTATTTTGTCTCTGTGTGGATATGGTCAATTTAACTGATTTCATAATAACCATAAAAAATTATGAAACAGTTATTCATTATGCTTTTTTTTGTTATAGAATGACAACAAATTATAACACGAAATTATAAATGTTTGACCTAAATAGCACAAATTTCATAATATCATACATTTATGTGTATATATAATATTTCTATTTATTGACCTTTCAGCCATATCTAACTAACATTACAGAAATTATAATGATGAGGCATGCATGCACTTCTTATAGTACCCAATAGTATAAATCTGATTTTTACAAAGTAACCTGTCTTGGCTTTGTTCTAGTGGACCAGTATTTTATAAAATATATCCACATTTCAGTTATTTTTTCTTAAAACATAGAAGTGTAAATAAAGAAGTATAGAAAAAAACGATCTCTTCTACATATGGACTTTGTACTCATTTGCTGTTTACCCTAAGTTGCTAAGCCTTGTCTAATTTTTCACAAGGAGGATGTGAAACAAAATTTCTTTAGGTTTTATATATACATTTGAAATAACAAGAAAATTGTTAATTCTATATCAGTACCACAGAATTCAAGTATAATTTATCAAGCTTAGTAAATGAGCTCTATTTGGGTCTAAAACAATATGCTTTTGCAAGCTCTGTAATCTCCTACCTTACAACTTTGATTTTGTCATAAAAAGAAAGATTTCCACATGTAAACACTTCGTAGTGATCTAATAAACTACTTGGGGGTGGGGGCATTCTGAGCTTACAACTGATTACAAGTGTACTATTGAGTGAAGTAAGTAAAAACAAGTATTTCCAAAAATGGTAAAGGCAAGAAGGGGCCACCTTGGTTGATTCACTAAATATAATAATATTTCAGTAAATAGAAATGATAGGAGGTTCTTGTCTTGTATTCTAGATTTTCAGTATTGGTAATTTGAGTTTCTAATTTATAAGAATTCACTTGTAGCTATCTATATGAATAATCTTATCTTATCTGAAACTTTGCTTTCAAATTTCTTGGCCAATTGTAAAATACTTCAAACACTTAACTGGTCTATAAATTTCTAAAAAATAATTAGCATTACACTAGAAACAATTTCTATGGGCTTTGTTTTAGGTCTAAAGTACATATGCATATTTCTTTAAAACCACATGCTTATCACCTTGTGAAACACATTCATCTAAGTTTGTCTTCATTATAACTTTAAATTTACATTACAATAATTTAGGTTCATTTCATTTCACAGGTTGCTGTAATCACCTTTTAGCTACCTTTTTCCTCTATTATGTGTTTTATACATCATTTTTGGAAGTTTTTTGTTTCAACTTGTAACATTGTTTCATATAGTGAATACTTGTAATTATTTTGTACTTTATATGCTATTATAAATACCATTACTTAACTTTGTGTATATTTGTTAAATATGTTTGACAAGGTAAACTCTTTTTAAAACAGACTCAGATTTATCAGCCTTACACGTAATGTCTGCAAGAAACTGTAATTTAAATGATGTGCATAAAAATGGTAGAATAAGATAATCCTCATTTGTTAGGTATAACACAAGAAGTATCTGCCTTCAAAATATGTCTATATTTGTTTCTGTAAGATGTAACTCTGTTCATGTGGGAGGATCAAGGTGCAAATATCATAACTTTGTTTACATGTGACACTCAAAATTTAATTATATTACTTTACCATGAGTATATTTAATAAACTTGGCATCATTTATAATTCAAATGTTGGTGTTATCTAAGTTTCAATTTCAAAAAGAAATATTCAGATTCTTTATGTATCTCTCTGAGTTGCATGATGTGGTAGTGTCTGGCTTCTCATTTATAGCTTTTTTTTTTTCTTTCTCTTCTCTTGCAAGGGTTTCAATTTGTTCAACCAATTAGAAAGTTGTACTTTAAATAGTTAGAAGGTAGAATACAAAATATTGACCTATTCTTACTTTACTGAGATATTGCTATTTGTTCCCCTCTCGTCTTTGTCTTTGAAGAAATGTTTGTATGATCTTCCATTGAGAAATGAATGCAGGCTTCTGTTGAGTGGCATAACTTGACAATTTGTTTACCCTAAGATCTCACTGGGTGACATATTGTTTTATTACGCTAAGTAGACATAGTTCAAAGTACAATAAAATTAAAGTAAACTGGTTGTGAAAAGGTTGGAGTCCTAAAGCTGTTGGGATAAATAAAACTTTTGTTTTCCTACAGTCTGCAGTGATTCTTCTATGCTAAAGGTATTTATTTGGTTTTCATATTTTTCAATACTGTATGTTGATGATTTCACTACAGTTAGTGTTAGGGTATAAAACAATAGGTACAGACTCTTACCAAACACTTTTTATACTTCAGAATATTCTGGAGGCTACAAAATGAAATAGCAAAGTTGTATAATGAAAATAAATATTAGTAGCATGATGTATCACCTTTTCCTCAGACTGATCCTATAAAATCTACTTAGATTCACAGACCAATCTTTAGTTAAAATACTTAAAGATTCTGATTTTTTTTTGTGTATTATACTTGTAAAGTTTAGTAAGAGATTTGTTAAATTTCTTGAAGGTAAATGTAGTAAATTCAGGGTTATATATAGTATCATAGTTACAAGGTTGGGTAAGTTGACTAATGGATTAGCATTGGGTTAATTAGTTACAGTGTAGCACCTCCTCAGGGGAGATTTCGATAAAAGTAACATATATTAGGCGGGAAGAAGTATGTAATAGTTAAATAAGGTGTAATAGTAATAAATTTTTCAAACTATTTTAACTCCTTTGACCGGTCACTGTGTGAAGAGTCTGAAATATAATGTATCTCAGTATCCTTGTGCTTCAGTTTAAGATTTGGTGAGTAATTGTCAATTGAAATTCTCAGTGTCTTTATTTATTTTTCAGGACTGGAAACCTCGATGGGGATTCAGAAGAGTTAATGACGACAAGAATGATTGGTTAATTGAAATTCCAGAAAACTCTGGTAAGATGGAATGTTTCAACTTTCATGTAATGGTATTTCTTTTTTATTGCAAGTTACCTGAAAGTAAGGTGTGGTGTATTTAGAGTCACAAATAATATAATGTGTGATTGAATAATGTATTGAAGTTAAAAGTTGTGATTTGTTCAATGTTTGATTTTCTCTACTAGTTGCCTTGGTTTCTTTTTAAGACCCCAATGTAGATTACTTTGGGAAAAAGAAGGAAGAAAAGAAGGAAAGAATTGCCAAGAATGAGTTCCAGAGACTTAGGAATATTGCTAGAGCTCAGAAGACTAAAGGTTAGGATTTAATACATTTATTTTTAATGTTTTTTCTTATTGTGGCAGTAAAGAGTAAATAGATAATTATTATTATTTTTTTAAGCATCAAAAGTGATAAATCTAAAACTTACACTTGGTAATCCTATCACTGAAGAATGTATTCTATTCTCATGCATTCATGGTCCATATAATATGGTAGCTTAAGATAGCAGTTTCATATCAACTTGTCATAAATAACTGATATTTTTATACAGACAATTTACATACTGAATTATGTTGTGGTCTCACAAAAACAGTAGCAACAAACAAACAAAAAGGTTAAATTATAACAAAGCTGAAGTAATTTATTTT
This sequence comes from Tachypleus tridentatus, assembly GCF_004210375.1. Lineage (NCBI taxonomy): Eukaryota > Metazoa > Arthropoda > Merostomata > Xiphosura > Limulidae > Tachypleus > Tachypleus tridentatus. Next base: position 88,554,226 of record NC_134826.1, on the reverse strand, counting down.
CCTGAAGTGAGTTATATGTAACCGATAAAAATAATATTTTCTTTGCTACGTGTCTTCATATATTGATATCTTATCAATAAGTTAATCTTGTAGCGAAAATATTAATTTTAACACAAATCTTTTCAGATGTAATCGGGAATTGTGCCATGGAGAAGTCGATGATTAACTCGATTATCTATGACCTTCAATTAATGTAATTTAAAATAATCAAAATATTGAGTTGTATTTATTACTGTCAATGTTCCTGATAATTCCAGTAATCCAAGTAATTATTATTTATTATTTTCGGGTTAAGTCAGGTTTGACCAGCTTGATCAGAAATTATCACAACTCATGAGAATAATGAAGTAACAGAAATGGTGTTTTCAGTTGTTACTTTCTTCTTCTTTTTCAATTTTCCGAGTTTTGTGAAAATAATCTATTAGTTGAATGTAATCAATGAGTTATTTTGTAGGCATATGTGTACTGTACTTATAAGCTGTGAAATATGAGCTTACCAATGTTTTATTATGTAAAAAGGAAGTAACTTAATGAAGTATACCTGCTACTCTGTAAGTCTGCTGTAGTTTTTTGGTGTTAATTTTGATGACATGAAAAATTACATAAAACCACAAGTAGGGGAAATCTTAATCAATCATCTTTAGCCATTTTATTTTAAACTTTTGTCTCCCTAACATTGAAACAACATAGAATGGCATAAATGATCTAGGATACATAAGGAATGTTTTCTGCATTCTTGTAACTTTTTCCCAAGTGTAGTTTCTGGAATTAACGTCTAGGATGTGTTCCAACAGATATTGTTGTAAATTACAGGAGGTATTTCTAGACACATTACACATACATTCTGAGGAGAGAGTATTGTAAGATATGTTTTTATAGAATATGTACACTTATGGATCACACTGGCTTTGCACAAACATATGTTGAGACAAGTATAACCTTATAGTACTGAAAGGATTAAATATGCAGAAAACAGAATTGCAGTCTGGGGTTGGGATGGGGGACAAGGTACAACTGCATGTACTGTTGATACAGGACCTATCTGTGAGTTTCATTAATGAATACTTTCAAAGATAATATTAGAATTCCTTAAGCTACACTTGTAAAATTAGATTAACACCTTTGCTGTCACCAGTGCTAATAATCCCAACCCTAGTGCCAGCCATGCTTTTTTTTCCCCCTAACCCAGTTGTCTACTATATACATGGTTACCTATACATTATTTAATTATTTTATTGAAGACACTTGTATGTGTTCCACAGGTGGGGCATATGGCACTTAAAATGTTATTTTTTAATGTAGCTTCAAAGTGTTGTTGAATATCAGTAACCAGGTGTTTTTAAGGTTAACATAACTTTGTTAAAACTAATCATATAAATGGTGCCTAGGCTGTTACAACATGTTGTATCCCAGCTGGCCTCATGAGATCTAACCTCATTATTACTGGATGTGGCAGACACAGACCCAAGCCACAACTATGTCATTTCCCAGCTTGCCTGATTAACTCTGGTCTCATCATCACTGAATGTGGTAGGCCTAGGCCACAACTATATCATATCCCAGCCAGCCCAATGAGCACTGGTCTCATCGATACTGAGTATGGTAGGCCTAGGCCACGAGTATGTTGAATCCCAACTGGCCTCATGAGTACTGGTCTCATCACAACTGAATATAGCAGGTTTAGCATGATTCACATGACATATTCCACTTTGCTAAAACTCTCAAGTTCTTAGAATAAATCTAAAACTTGTATAAAGACATAGTACTTAGCAAGATTTATAATTAAAACTTAAAATTGGCTAGTACAAATATTTGGATTTTAAGAAGAATGCTGAAACATTAGATAAATTGAGAGGATGAGAAATTAGGAAGTATTGCAAAGAGCAGTAAGAAAGGCTGTCTTGGGGGTTTGACAAGATAAGGACTTGGCAACAGTGTGCATCATTGATAAGACTGAAAGCAAAAGATAAAGGAAGGTATAGAAGTAAGTAAATGAACATCTCGAAATGGTTTCAATCATTAGGACAGATTGAAAAGAAGTGAGTATCTGGTTGACATCTTGAAGGAAGAGATTGAGATCCAAGATTAATAATGATGATGACAATTAAATTTAATGAGAAAATGTATAAGATAAAGTTTAACCATTTTTAATATAAAAATCAAGTAACCTAAACCAAAAGTTTTTTTCAGTATTAGTTTATTATAATCACATTTCACCAGTAATGCAACAAGAGGTTTTCAGACCATAACAGATGTCTATTTATTTTGGAAAGATGTGGTCATTGGTGAGCATCTTTAGTAGACTATGAAGTTTCTTCTCCATAAAATGATTGTTTGCTTATTTTACATCTCTTAAGAGGAATATTTTTACCTGTACTGATGCAGTGATGAAGGTTTAAATGTGCTTTAATCTTTAAGGTGTTAAATTTAATAGTTTGTAAATGCTATTAATCCTTTTCCTAAGAAATTAATTTTGATCAATGTGTGCGTGTGTGTATCAATTAAATTTTTAAGGCAGTAATTTTTATATATATTTTTAATCTTGACAGGAGGAGATTAGTATGAGGGGTTACATAAGGTATTTGGGTTTAAATTTTTTATGGTTAATTCGTTTTTTGCAGTCCCTGGGGTAGGCATAACTCCATCAGAGACACCCAGCAAACAACAGGTAAACATAATTTTTCTAGAACCCAGACTAACTATTAAAGGTTTTAAGACAAAGTAATTATCCTGGAAGTTTTGAATGTGGTAAGCACTTTACTGCTTTGAACAATGTTTGAACTTGTGGTGTAAGTTTAAATATTGAGTAACATTGATTAGAAAGAGAGGGTGGATACTGTTCTATGGAAACATGTTTGAATATAAATTGTACTTGAAAGAACAAATAGAAGTTTAATTAAATGTGAATATAGCCCTGTACTGTATATGTGTTATTTAAATATATAAATGATTATTCAACAAATTTTGAGTAATCATGAGAGTTGGGATATTTCATATTATTATCATCACACAAAATTTATAATTTTGGCAATAAAATGAAAAAGAATTACCTTTCCAGATAATAATAAAAGAAGAAAACTATTTCAACCAGAGTTTTCTCACTGTGACTTTATTACAGCCAGAACTATAGTAGCCATTCTTGTACCATTAACCCTGAGGGAGCACTAACCAAAATATACTTTTCATTATTATCTAAAGAGCAAAGATTTTTTTTCTTTTTTACCATAACCTTACTGCCAAAATGCCCAAGTACCCTCAGTATGTTACATTACTGTTTTATTTCTACTACTGTCTTTGTTAGAGATTGGCATGATGAATATTTCTGTGGAAGTATCTGTTCATCCAGTGGATTTTAAGATTTAAAATATGATTGCTTGAAGAGATATTGGAAAAATTTCAAAATCAGATTTGTCTGTTTTTTTATTTTCTTTATTTGATATTGTCAGTGTTCAAAATCATCCAAGTTTACTTAATAATAATGACAAGCTAAGAATTAACATTTAGACAGCTGTGTGGTTCATCATGTGACAATTGGTCCATAACGATAAATAATATAAAAATTACATTGGTATTATAGCTGGACAAAATATGCATGTTTTAAAATAAGAATTAATATGAGTAGAATTTTAAAAGGTGGAACAAAACTAACATGTTAATTTGAAGTGTATCCTCCACTTAAACTAAATGATCTATAGAAATAAAATTATGTACTGCTTAAAATAAAACCTGATTGTTATAGTAAACTGGAACTGCAGAAAAAGTTGTTTACTGATGTGAAGTGAAGCAAGTCCAGTATTGAAATCTATGATTGGTATTATGTATATGTATAGGAAGTTACTGGATTATTGTGCACTAAAATCTCATTTTGTATTAAACTTCCCAGGTGAAGACAGCTCTAGCAGTGGCTAAAACCTCTGTGGCTTCTGTTGGAAAATTCACATCAAAATTACCCAATGAAAAGCCACCACAAAATCTGGGGAAGAAACGAAAGGTAGCAACATGCATACCAGTTACAAGAATCCAATATCTTAGTCTTAAAGTTTGGGCTTAGAAGTCAAGAAAAAAACATTGTGTTTTGCTGTGGTCCACTTCCATGTGGTATATCCGTATGAGTATTAGTATGTGACAAAGGGAGTGAGATATTTTATTGTGAGGTAGAATGTATCGGGTTTTAGTTACTTTAACAATATTTGAATTAAAAACACATAAAATCACAAGTCACGTGACAGTTGAGAATACCACCATTATTTCTGTCTTTAATCTTATTTTGTATACTTGTTTAACAGTCAGTAAAAACTGGTGAATTCTATTTTTTCTAGTCTGCTGTACCTAACTTAGCATATTGTAATTTTTCCTGATATTTGAACGTAGACTTTGCTTGGTCTAAGCTGACACCAGCAGTTTTGTCCATGAAGTTTAATGGATGTTTATACCACGTTTTGACAGGCCCCAGACTGACTAATGGGTTTGGAAATAGAGGTTTAAGGACCCGAAGGTGGTGACAGTAGGGAAGTGATATTGTGGGGAAGAGGTGTCTTTGTAACATTACTGAACAACTAATACATGCTAAATGTATATTTAATACATTTCCATCATTATAAATGCTATTAACAAACATTTTATTATTGGATACTACGCGTATGAAAACATGATATAACGTCCACCTCCTACGTCTTTCTGTTTGGAACTATAAGTTTATAGCAAGTGCCTTCCTTTTTTTCCCATAAGTATGTTAGGTACTTGATGAGGGTATTGCAATAGGTTAAGTAACTGTTGTAACTCTTAACCTCTTTCAAATCCAACAACATCCTATTCATAACTGTGAAAAGGGCAGGGTTTATGTAATCATTTCAATGGTATTTTTACCTCTAGTGTAAAACCTTGTTATAACCTATAGTTTGTTCAAGTATTTAGCTAATGGTGTTAGTAGTACTGTTGTAATTCAGTCAGTAAAATGGAACATGTAACACCTTTATGTAAGAACATGTCCTGTAAAAACAAGTGGCTTCTTGAATATTACCATAATTAAGGGTTATTTTTAAAGAATTACTGCTACAGCTATAATATCCTTACTTTATTTTGATAATCTGTAATTGTTATGCAGTTTGAGGCAAACTTAGTCAATTTCAATAAGGAAAAGGAGAAAAGTCTACAGATTCTGAAAGAGCTGCACAGTAAGAAACCAAAGTTTGATGTCGACAAGGTCTGTCACGTTTTCACATCATAGAATTTACAATACTGTAACTATTAATGAAATGTATTTGTCTGGAAATTAACAACTTTAATATTTCTTGATGTTAGGATTAACTGTTAGCAGCAAACCAAACGTTCAATAAAATGTTTGTTGTGCCATGCAGTATAATAATGCTTTTCTGTATGAAACTATTAAAATAGACTTGTGTTCTAGCACTTTACACTTCTGAAAATAACTTTGTAGCCTATTTTAAAATTCTAATAATTTTTATCATACATTAAGTAATTTTAGAATTAATGTATTTTAACCAAAAGTATACAATTTTCAGTTTTCTAGAATTGTCAATTATTAAAAAACCTGGCATGGCCATGTGATTAAGGCACTAGACTTGTAATCTGAGGGTTGTGGGTTTGATTCCCCATCACACCAAACATGCTCACCTTTTCAGCCGTGGGGGTTTATAATGTTATGATCAATCCCACTTTCATTGGTAAAAGAGTAGCCCAAGAGTTGACAGTGGGTGGTGATGACTAGCTGGCTTCCTTCTAGTTTTCCACTGCTAAATTAGGGACAGTTAGTGCAGATAGCTAGCCCTTGAGTAGCTTTGCATAAATTCAAAACAAACCAAACCAATCACTTAAATGTTGTTATTTATTGCTTATTTTGTATATATGTATATAACTGAGTTAACACAGATTTATTTTTATTTTTAGGCTGTAAAAACACTTTCCAATGAAGAAAGGTGAGTATTTTTAAAGAGATAAGTTTTTAATTTATGAATTTTAAATATTAGCAGAAAAATCACCTTGTAGGTGGCTGTCTATACTAGTAGTTACTGATTTAATATCCATACTTCATTGAGAAAAGACTTTAGAATAAAGTGTTTGTATTGTCCCAGTATAAACTGCAATGTTTTAATATATTAATAGGGGTACCCTTTATTGAAAAAAAAAAAAAAATAAGAACGAGTTTCTAAATACTAGTGAGAAGAGTAGTTTGGTAGAGAAATGGTTGTTGCACATACCAAAATTATCTTTCTAATTATCTGAATCTTGAATACCCAAAATGTTGGTTCAAGGTTACATTCACGAGATGGCGCCACTATCAATTCGCCCATAAACGTCCACGTTTGTGTAGAAGCTCCTTTCTTCACTGTAAGATTTGGGAACAAATGTACGTGGACAAAATAATTATTTTATATATAAAATGCGTGTAATAGTCAGTTTTCTGATCTGTAGACGTAGGTATGTTTTTGTGATTTTGTTTAACGAGATTTCCACTGTCCCTCTTTACTATATAGCAAAACCACATCCAATGGAATGGGCTTTAGAATACATCATAAAGGAAATTCTAGCTTGGTATCAGTACTATTGTACACTACAGAAATTCTTAAGTTCGTGCTAAATTTCTATGAGAAAATATATATTATTGATTATCCTATAACATGTTAGAACAAGGTTAAACTCTATTTTTATTTTTATTTTGTCAATTAGACCACCTTGAAAGGTGTAATTTTTTGGGGGGGTTAAATTTTGTGTGTGTGTTTATATAGAAACGTTTCATAATGCCAGTGCTCTTACTTCTTGTCGGTCAATGAGAATAAGCCCAAAATATATTCCTTTTTTGTCTTAAAGACAACTTGGTGACTACAAACAAACATCTAAGAAAAAGACAGAGTCAAAGAGACGGTGCAAAAGCGGAGGAAAGAAAGGAAGAGCTATCAGAAAACCCTTTACTGGGAAAGGAAAAAAGAAGGGTGAAAAGGGATAAACTACAATATTGAGGTGTTTAAAGTTTGTAAAAAACAAAATAATAAATATATAAATTGTTAATTGATCAGACTTGTTTAATATATTATTATATGATTATCAGAATGTAATTATGAACTGGTTACTCTGGCTTTGAAAGTGACCTGAATTTCCCTTCTTGTAATACACGACACATTTAACACTCCTACGAAAAGTGGGGCCTATAAGATTTAATGAAATCAAATGAAATGGCAATTTCATTTAAATACAAATTTATTAGCTTAATATTAATAACCTTTCAAGTTGCTCTGGGGTTTATTAGGCCCCACTTTTCGTAGGAGTGTTAATCCACTCCTACCCCCACTTAAATGAAAATTACGAAATATAATTTGTATAACTTTTAATTTTGCTTGGTTATAGAGCTATCACGTATAAATCACACCCTTCTTGCTACACTCAGATATATATATAACTAAACATGATAACTGAGCGTAGCAAGAAATCCGAAGTTAACAGCTATCAAATGACATCACGTTGTGTTCTAAACAACAGTAGTATTATAAATTTGGTTCTCATCAGAATTACTGTATGTTATTAGTCTATGTTCTTTGGTGCTTTACTACCATTAATGTAAAAATATATATTTAAGTACTTTTCCTCTTTTCTGTGTTCTTTCTTTATTTATTATTATAAAAATAACCAAAAACCAAAATTTTAGATTAGATAAAATAATTTCACCAGACATGTGGTTGTAAAAGGTTGACTCATTTTACCAGTTGTTTGGGACATTCAAAACTGTGATGATGAAAGATGAGCCTAACTCCCTCTTCTTCACAGATCATGTGACCTCTTTTTACTCATACTACTCGCTTGTACATATTATATTAAATCTTCACAAAATTTGGCAGTCCTTCAGTAAACACAAGTCTAACATACAAAAAGAAATTGTCTTTCACTAGTCCATGTGCAAATTAAGTACTTGATCACGTAAAACCTCCTAAATAAAATTTTCTGTACTTTGGTCAATTTGACCAACCTCACATAGTTAATGTTGTAACCACAAAAATAATCTAATTTACCATTTTTTCTTTTCAGAATAACTTCAAGTTGTTCACATGCATAACATGAAATATTTTTTTCATTATAACAAGTGAAAAATAAACAAATACTTTCATGAGTCTTTTTGTACTAGTGTTAGTTAGATAACTTCTTCTAACTGTGCTAGAAGAACCATTACAAAATCATCCAAGCTCATCTTTTCCCATGGGAACAAAGCTTGTACTAACAGTGAAATAGACAATACTCTGTTCATAAAATGTTATATAATACATATTTGAAAGATGAAAACCTTAGCTTTCTATTGATTATAGATAAGAGAAGATGTGATATGCAGATATGGTAAGATAATGCTGTAACCCAAAAAATCAGTTTTTCTGAGCAATGACAATTTTATATCAATTTGATTTTTTTTTTTGTGTGTGTGTGGGGGTAAATAGAGAAAATGTCACACTGGGGGACCTTTAAAATATTACTTTGTAGAATTAAAAACTTAGCTAATAATATTTTGTTTATACTAATTAGTATAATTAATAAACATTTTAATGCAAGTCCCAAAACCTGATGATAATAAGACTAATACAATGTGCTATCATTTTGAGAAGTGGTGGAAAACTTATTTAATAGCTTACTAATTGTTCAGACTCTTAAAAATCTAGATATTTGCAAAATATAAACTTAATAATTTGTAACTGACCATTATTTCAGAAATCAATCCAAATTTATTACATCATTCAATCTGTTCACCACCATTAAAACTCTGAAAAAGCCCTAATCTGTAATTATATTTTATCAGATTTCTCCAAATTTATTTACACACATACAACATACTAAATATGAATAGTGGTATATTTGTGACTATTATAAAATTTTTAAAATTACCAATGGGCTTATACCATGGATTGAGCTATTCTCAAATTTGGAGAGAGAATATATGAAAAATAAACTTTCCATAGTATTAAATATATTACACGAAATTATCTTTGTATCACACTTGTTGACTAAATTTTTTCTTAATACTTAAATTAAACAAGGTTACCATTAAAATTCAGTTAAAAGCTTTTATTGGTTTAGTCACCTAGTAGTATTAGGCTTACATGATGATGTAGTGTGGATTTCCTGTTGAAGAAATTTTCGAGACTGGATATCAGCCTGTAATAGAATATTACACTATTAGTCTTAAGGAATGGTTTTGATATAAGAATAGAAAATATGGAAAATGTGATTTCAGAACAACTTATGACTGAAATATTGCTGAATTTTCTTATGTTACTTCCTGCAATTGAATGTTCTTGGTGTTTATATAAACCCATGCAGATCAAGGCAAGATTGTGAGTGTTCCATTTGTCCCTCACCTGCCTGATAAATCAGAACCCATCTGCACTTATCAGCAGTCAGTGTGCTATCAATTTTGTGTAGGTCACCAACTCTTTTTTTGGATGAGATGCAGCCTCAAGCATTACTGTAGTTTGTATGGTGACTGAACAACTAAAAATTGGATTCATTTGCAAAGAACAGACAACTCCAACTTTACATTGCTTGTGGTTACTTCTTCTGAGGAGTACTTCATGTTCTCAACCAGTGATTTCTAACAGGTGGCACAGGGCATGGTTTTGTGTGGCCCACAAAGGTCTATTGAAAAATAACCTACTTTTATATATAATTTTGGAGTGAAGAAATGAAAAATTCTGACTTGCAAGGTAAAAATGCATGAAAGCTACAACTGACATTCACTAATGAAATTTTAAAATTTATTCTGTGTGCACATTTATGTTTATTGTTTATGCCTCTATAATTTTACAGTAATAACTGGATAGTAATAGCTTTTAAATTATATCACATATATTTTGGCATATTATATCATCATTCTTCCCTGCTAGACAAAGTGGACTTACCCCCCTGGTGGCTGTTACCAGTGTGTCCATTTGCTGTTGTGGAGGTTGACGTGTTGTTAATTATCACTGTTCATTTCTGTGGTAGATATAAACATGAGTAAAGTTTTTAAGAAACGTAAGATTGACAGTGAAAATAGCGTACCAGGAATGTTGGGAACTTGATTATTTAATTACAAACAATAACGGCAAGTTGCAGTGTTTGGTTTGTATGCAAATTATATCAGTGCCCAAAATATTTAATGTGAAAATGCATGAAGGATAAACTGAAAAAGTTCAAATTGCAGATTTCAGCAAGAAATTAAAACAACAAACGTATGTTTAACAAGTTGTCAGAAAGCCAGACGTGTGCTTTGAATGATTCATACATTGTTTCTCTTGAACTTGCAAGAGCAAAGAAACCCAAAGGTGGTTGGGAATGCCAAAATTAGTGATAAATTTGAATCAGTGGCACTTTCCAACCAAACCATAAAAAGAAGGGTCAATGATATGGGAGAATAATTAGAAAACTCACTTGTTGGATCGGTTGAAGAAAATACTTATTTCTCGCTTTGTCTTGACGAAAGTACTAATCAAGCAGATGCAAGTCAGCTGTTAATATTTGTATGCATTATTCATGAAGACTTTCCAATGAAAGAGGAATTATTGAATGTATGTGCTCTTCGTGGGACCACAAAAGGAAAGGATATCTTTGAGGCAGTGAAAAATTCAGTTGATAAAATCAGAGGTTTCAATAAATGTTCAGCAATAGTGACAAATAGCATACACCTGCAATGATTGGAAAAAATTTGACTTTGTTGGACTCTTAGGGAAAATGAAGCAACTTGTCCAACATTCCTTTGTTATTCATCAAGGAGCTTTGTGTGGGAAATCAGTGAAACAAAACAAAAAAGAGGAGGAAACAAAGCAGTTTTTACATCAGCAGCTGAAGCAGTTTTTGGGGATTTGGCTCTTTACAACCAAGTAAGGTGACTCAGTGCATAATAGTGTCTTGAACAATTCTTTGGAATAAGGAAAGAAATCTCTGCATTCCTGACTCTGTTTGTTTCATTGGGTACAACACAATTGGAAGAAGAACTCAAAAGTAAGGATTTTCTGAAACAAGTGGCTTTTCTCACAGACATCACCACACACCTTAACAATCTCAACTTGAAGCTCCAGGGGCAGAACCAGATGGTATTGGATGTAATGGAAAACATAAATGGGTTTCAAAATAAGTTAAGAAAACAACTTGGCCCACTTTCCAAGTTGTCAACACTAAACAGAACAGTTCAAAGATGTCGAGCCACTTGATTTTTCAGAATTTTTGTAAATATTGAAGATATCATAGATGAGTTAAATGCAAGATTTGAAGAGTTTGAAATGTTAAAAAGCAGGATAGAACTGTTCAATAATTCTCTTTGTGTTGACATAGAAAATCAACAAGCTCATGTTCAACTTAAGTTATGTGATTTGCACGCTGACCCATTTCTACAAACCAGACAAGACCAAAGACCAGATTTCTTTGAACTATTTTCAAAAAATCGATTTCCAAATCTGCATACTTTTGGAGAGAAAATGACATTAATGTTTGGTAGCATACATATGTGAAAATGTGTTCTCCTCAATGAAATTAAGAACTACAACAGAAGTCACCTCACAGATTATTCTCTGCCTTCACCTCCTGAGACTAGCAACGGCAGAACTCCATGTCGACATAACTGCTTTGGTCAGTACTGCTGAGTGACCATAAAGTTCACATTGAAAATTTTATGTCCTTGCTACATTAAATATCATGGGTATGTTTGCTATTCTATTTTCTTTTATATGCAGCATTTTTTCATTAAATTTATTTATTACATAATTGAACATGTTTAAATTACACTTTCCTTTTATTTTCACACTGAAATATGTACATCTTTTTTCACAAATATGTCCATCCAAATATCATGTAACGTAAAGTAAGTCACATTCAGATTAACTCCTTCTCCAATCGTAAATCATTTTACCATGTTAAAAGGACATAAATTAACCCTACTATGGATCTATTTACTCTATTTTGCATTACATAATACACCAACAAGCCCTAATTTGAGAAAAATATAATGCTGCCCACCATTAGACTCGTGAATATAGTTGTGGCCCTCAGGCACACTTAAGTTGGAAACCCGTGTTCTAAGCTAACATTCATACCAATGTCTGTATTCAATCATCATATCCCTTGAAATACTTTAATGTTACTTTTGGTGTTTTCAACCTTGGTTACTAACATTGCCAATTTCACATAACCTTCAAGATTTTTGACCAAAACTCTGATATCAACATTAATATATATTTCAGTCTGGCTTTCTTCTGACTGGTTGGATGACAACCAGTTACAGCAACTGTCAGCACACTGCTACTCTGGTTCAGTTCATTTTCACAAGATAAAGCAAAGTTATTCCTATAGTATGTCTTTTATACCCTATTCACAATTATTTTCAGTAATTAATAATAATAGAATAAATAAAGTATTAGATTAGATATGTGATTAATGAGAAATATTAGTGGTCATCCAATCATAAATACATTAACTGAAGATTAATGGAGATAATATAATAGTGATCTAAACACGTACCAGGCGAGTAGGTTCTGGAACTCTGTAAATAGAACACAGTTTAACAACAGCTATAGCAGATTCCAGTGAGCATCTATGACCTTGAGAGACAAAAACTGGATTCTTTGCAGCCTTACAGGTCTTCAGTGCCTTTGAAAAATGAATAAAATTGTTCTGAAATGTCTTTTATCCTTTCAGGAAAATACAAACAACTAGCCAACCATGTGGCTTGGTTGAAACCAAAATATTTCTTATAAAATACAAGGTAAACATGATGGATAATGTATTTAGATTAAGGTGTAACTTGCTGAAAGTGAAGTGCTGAGGTTGTGGAAGATAAAGTTTTAAGAGTAAACTAAATTAAAAAATTATGATTTCACTTTTTTATAGAAATAATAAATGAAACAATTACAAATGTTATTTATCAAAGAAAATCTTCATGCAGCACATTGATCCTCGAGTAAATCATTTGCACCCTTCATTCGTGTTCTACTAGTTACAACATTCTAGAAGCTTAAACACAGCTTATAAGGTATACAGAACTACAATATTAGACTTACAGCTCCTAGAATATTTCCAGTAGTTCCGAGCAGATAAAAATAATCTCCTGCCTTGTTCAAGGACTCAACCTATAGGAAACAGTGTACGTTTGTTACTTAAGTCCAAAAATATTAGGTCGTATTTGTCTCTACCAAATATGATACATGTCAGTGATTCCCCAACTTTTTCACTGCACTGACCAGCACAATCTTATGGACAATTAAGATTACAAAGGCCTATACAGTTGTTTCCTAATTCAAATTATTCAATTTCTGAATTTGTAGTTATGAGGTTAACGTATTTTACAATGAACTATGAAGGAAACAACACTTTTTTTTTTTACATATACTGAAATGCACATGATGATCGTACCTAATATTACAACTTACTTACAATGGGCACTTTCTCTAACACACGTTACATGACATCCCATGTCTATAATGTGTTGATGCCACAATGCATATCTAACAGTTTGATTCCTAGCATTATTTCCAGCATGCTAAAGACATGTACCATAACAAGTACAGCAGTCTTTCCATTTACAAAGTTTTTTCATGACTTAATTTGCACTGTATCATACAGTGTTGTCATAAATAATACAATAAAGAAAATTAGGTATAATGAATGAGCACCACATAGATTCTCCATTACTGTTTATGAACATTTAAATTGATAAAGAAAACTGAATATTATCCATGGACATAGAGGAAGCTGACATATAATAATGCCATGTTTATGTCATCAGTTAGATCTTCCAACCATAAAGAAGTACTTGGTTTTAATTTTTATAAACTAATTTTCACGTAACATGAATCTTATACCAGTATCTTCAAGGCAATGTATCAAACCTTTTGTCTGTAACTGACATCCCGTTGAAGTCCATCCACAAAATGTAGACTTTTGGCAACTCCGATACATGGTATATCTAATAAAACTCCAAGATGGCTGGCTAAACCAAACACTGGAGTTTTTAAAGAAGCATTAATTAATGGAGGCTCAAATTATATGGGCACAAACAATGAGTTAGTCTAAAACATGAAGAAAAAGGAAATTAAACTAGTCAGAACCAGCTTACTACATGAATTTATAACTAGACTAATTCTCTTTAGCTGGACAAAGTTTGAGACATCAAACTTGGATTAGGGTACTCAACTGTTACTTTTTTATTTGTGACATAACATACTTCTAACCAGATGAGAAGTTTTGGTTTGTAACATAACATACTCCTAGTTAGATCAGTTTATTAACTAAATTCTTTATCAAGTTTATTTTTAAAGTAGCTCATGACAGTTATAAATTTATTTTTCATATGTAACAATGATGACTAAGTGAAAATCAATGTGAAATAAAAATTAACACGTAAGCTGATGCGACCATAAATTGGACTCAACATATACTAGACTGCTAGGCACATACAAACATAGATATTGCTTTTGTCTTATGTGTGAAAACATTTTCAAGAGGTAATGAAAAAAAAATTTTAAACACTCACTTTTAGGATGAAGAATTCCATTTCCATCCACAAGTATCACCTTGAAATGAAGAGAAATCTTATAACAAAGCCATAACAATGTGACCAGTTTGTGTTTCACTGCTACCTTTTTTTTTTCTAAGCTACAAATAAAATATACTATATTTTTATAACTTCATTCTAAAACAGTGTGATGTCTCCAGGTATTCTGATCTCTCTCTTTTTTTTAATTGGTTAATCTTGTTAGTTTCAGTGATGCAATAAAACTTTGTAACAGTCTTGTATAAACAAAACTTCATTTATTGGAAAATATAGATTTAATTTTGCTCTTTAAAAAATCATACTATAATGGAACTCTTGCTTATATGATACTAGAAAAACTTCACAAAGTTGTGCAACACCCAACTTTGCAAAATTTTTATCCTGTATGCATGTAAGTTTGCAATAAGATCACAATTTTCCCATTTCATCTCTGTTTTCTGCCATGGAAAACTTTATTCTTCTCCATTCTCAAGGTAAAAATATGATGTCATGAATGACATATGTGGATTAATACTCTGGCACTATCTATATAAATATAATAGTACTGTATGTTGTATGTCCCTATAAATACTTGCTTATATGATACTGTAAACTTTTTTTTATTACACAATGTGAAACCTCCAACTCTGTAAAACTTTTATCCTGTGTGCATGTAGATTTGCAACAAGGTCACAATTTTCCCATTTGACCTCTGTTTCCCATTACGGAAAACGTTATTCTTCTCCATTCTCAGGGTGAGTATATGGCATCATGAATGTGTCACACATGAAATAATACACTGGTATCATCTATATAAATATAACAGTACTGTTTATTGTATGTCTCTATAAATACTTCACAGGGTGTGGATGGAACTTCACTAAACTTTGTATGGATGTTCATTAGGTCCATGAGGAAATACATACAAATTTTAAATTTTGCATTCTGAAGTTTTTATGAGTATTTTTGTGGTGTTATTTTACCATTACTTTGGCCCTTTAATGAATTTTCCCCAAATTTGGCATGATGGTTTATTGGGTCTATGAGGATATACATGCAAATTTACAGTTTTGCTGTTTTTATGGGTGTTTGAAGGGTTTTATAAATTATATACAAAGGAAACAACTTTTCATGTCCTAAGATAACCTTTCATTAATCATGAATTTACATAACTTCCATTCAGAATACAGGTTCTCCAGCTAATAAATAATACTTACACAAAAGTTAGAAACTGAAATCTTCTAAGTATATAAAACATATGTAACAACTCCTTATTCTATGTTTCCCAGTTAAATACTGATGAAATAAATCATGATATAAAACCACTAAAATAGATCAAAACTTATTATAACATTAAGCCTAAATGTAAGATCAAAACTGTTATTATAACATTAAGCCTAAATATCTATTGTAATATCAAACTTTTCTATAAAAAAAAAGAAAAACTGATCAAATTAATTATAAGAGTTGCAGTGAAATAAAAGCAGCAGCTTTCCAATTAAATAATTAAAATTATAAAAAGAAATAAAGAAAAACAGGAGTTGAAAGTATACATTCATGAAACAATTTTAAAATGTTTCCTTCACGGATTTTAAATAAAACACCAAATCAAGCAGGAAAGTTTCAGGACTAACTACATCTGTCTCTTCAACTCTGATTAAAACTTATTCACTAACACATTTTTCATTTCTTTTTCAACCAGTGAAAAAAGATAATTGTAATCTGTTTCACTTCATCTCAGGTGTATGTTATGTTACAGTAAGTTTAATATAAAAATGTTATGCCTACTAAACTTTCAATGCATCAATTGATCTGTTATGCATCACAATAAACACTGTGGCTTCATTACCTATCCTATCTAGTTTCTTTAAAATTTGAATATTCATAAACCTTAGATCAGCACACTTTACAATCTTTGTAAACAGTGATAACTTCATATGACATGATCTGTACAACTGACAGAAGGTTCAACTTAAAATTACTTGTATGTTACCTTTAGAATTACAAAGGCTATGGACTCTAACAGCTTTTAAATACACATTTTTTCTAAACTACTTGTGCATCAAGTTGTGTGTCCATTACTATGTTGGTTACAGTGTCCCTAATAATGTAATACAACTCACACCATCTATCTTTCAAAATGTGTCCCTTTGTATACAAAAAAAGATACGAATTTTAAGGTTAAAAGAGAATTTTAAAAAAAACCTTCAAAATTAACTTTTTTAGGTACAATTTCATCCCATGAAAATACAATATTAAAACCATAGCTTTTTGTTTCCTCATCTTTGAAAATACTGCTAAATGTTAATATGGAATAGAGTATGATATGATAACAAGAACCACTTCTCAGTAAAGATGATTAGAAATGAGATCCCACATCAAAGGACCCACATGGTGGACTTTTTAATCATAAAAACTATGAAAAGTTTTGTCATGAGATATCTGTAGTAGATATCTATATAACCTTGAATATATTGAGTTAACTTTCACTACAATATTATAATTTTATGGTAAAAATCAAGAACGTTATGGCAACTTGTGGATCAGTCTAAAACTCTGAAAAAAAACAACAAAATGTTACCTTCTTTTTTATTAGCTTGAGCAGTTTAACTAATGAATAAATATGATTAAAGTAAAATTAATACCTGAGGAAAGTACTCCGAAGAGTTAGCTTTTAATTCATTGACAGTCTTCATAAAAAACTCTACCTCCCGAAAAGCAAGGAATCCTGGAATGTAGGGCTTGGTTACTTCAACCATAAAACAGCTTTCATACACAAGCTAAACAAAATTAAAATGCTTGTTTATGATATGAGAAATATTCTGACATTAATCATTTCACTAACTCACTTAGAAAAAACTTCTACCTCAGAGAAATTCTTTTAAGAAAATTAATATACCAAATAAAACAACAAAGCATTTCTATTTATAATAAATGAGAAACAAATCAAATGATTAAAGTTTATTGAAACTAATTCATTACAAATTTGTTTAGAGTACCTACAACTCTTCCAAACACACACTTTATGACAATATTATTTGTTTAGAAAGTACAATTCCTAAAATTAAGGAAAATGGAATAGTTCAACTCTTAGGACATAAGGGTTTCAACATTTCTTTTGTACAGTGTACCATTGAAAAAAGAAAAATACATTTCTTAACTAAAGAAATATTAACATACAGATTTATAGACAAAAACACAGTGTAATGGAATGTTAACAAATGAAAACAGATCAATTAAACTTAACTGTGACTGAAGAATTATACATATTACTACATGATAATTCTCACCAATGCTATAACATAAGGTTGATGCAATACCATATTGTTTACATTGTTTCTGATGGCCTGATGTTAGCCATCCCTACATTTACTTCTTTTATCAAAAAATTCTTCTTTTCAATTCAGTGTTTCAGTGGACATAGAAAGGTATTTACAGTCATCCCTACACAGCCAGTGCTGCAACCCGATACCTTATTTAAAATATTCTAAGAAAGGCTTAAATAATTGCAACAATTTCTTATATGTTTTTCTACAAGTCTCACAGATGTGATTTCCATCTCACAACCTTAGTCTTATCTGTTCTAAAGTTAATGAAAATGAATTAATTCAGTGGTTGTTCCATTCCCCTGATCACAGAGTATTCTATTCTTGATTTCTCACATGTATGGTAATATGAAGTTTGTAGCTCCTGATATTCACAGATTCATATTTTATTAAATTCAATGGGTAAACTGATGTATCTTTACATTCCTAGATCTATAAAAATTTCCCACATACATAACATCTTTAAAAATATTTTCAGGTAATTATATTACAATAAACAGCATTATCATGGATGGAAAGCCATTCTTTTGCTGAGGGGTCCATAGGTAGCCTACCCACTCCCACATTTGAAGAGTCTATCTCACTCACTAATTGGAATACTTAAAAGTTAATTCCTCTTGTATTTTGTTTAACATGAAAATAATGATTATTTCATTTTGATTTTCAAATTTGGTAGAGATTTAGTATGTGTAAATGTCTCAGTCTGTGGTCCTTGTTAACAATCATTTCAACTTTAGCAAGTTACATCCAGACTTTCTTAAAAGGATGAATTACTGTACATTTTTGGTGGATAAGTACATCATGTGTTAAAAGTTACATTAAATTGGATTAATGTTTGTTCTTCACTGTTTGAAGGTCAAGGTAAATAACATAAATCTAACGACTTTATCTCACTTTGCTCAAACTGAATTTCAAGCTTACCTCCATTCCAGAAAATATTGAAACTTAAATAGACAATAGTTTAAAGTTACTATCTGAAAATTCATAAATATTTGTGAATCTAGGCCTATATTTATAAACGAAAAATAAATCACTGATTTTAAGACAAATAAATATTGCTTTAACCATTTAATATATTACCAACTCATTCCTATGATACATATGAGATGTCTTAGCTTTAAAATATGATATAATGTCTAATTTTTGGATAGTTAGCTTTCAAAGGAAAATTGACCATGTACCTTAAGCTCAGGGTAAGAAATTACAACAAGCGCAACACAGGCATTATTGTCGTCTTTTCTATAGGATATATCAAGTCCACCAATAAAGGACAATAGACTAGAACTGGGGGTCTTGAAAAGGTTTACAGCTGATTCATTTGATTGTTCTGCAATTTGCATTGGCTTCAATAAAGGACAAAGTTCTGTTGCAGTATCTATAGTTTCTCTACTGATGTCAGACTTGTCCAATGTTAGCAAATACTGATGAGTAACTGGCTTACTTCTTTCTGCACAATTATCTAACTCTATAAGTGCTTTCTGTCATAATTCTGTGTCCTTTAAATACAGTTTTTTCTTCAGTATTTCTTGTTCTCTAAAAAACAGAATTAAAAGATAAATGTGTAACGTACATATAACATAAAACTACACTCAATATATCAGATATATGACATTATAAAAATACGATGTATTTATCTTTATCAAGCAAAGCACTTAACTTCCACGTTCCATACAAAAACCGAGGTTACCGCTTTATTTGGACTTACTCTTCCCACTGTGTTGTGTCTTCACGCACACTGTCATTTTCGCCCATTTTTCCACTAACTGGAAGCCTAAGATAATCACTGTTTTAATGTTGTAACAACTTCTTATCCTGGTCCTACAACGTATTTTCCTACAATAATAATATTATATGTGTATTACAAAAAAAACAAAAACGATTTTACTTTTCATTTACAGGCACTGTTGTTGTAATTTTGTAAGCAGTTAATTCATGTTACACTACAGTTATGTTAGTACTAAACTTGCACTAAAGACTGTATACAGAATATAGTACTAGTTTAATAGTAGTAATACTGTTACTAAACCGTAATTCTAAGTTATACTTTTAGTTAACTACTGTTAGTGTGTAACACCTACTCTATGATATGCTGTTACCAATGTGTGTTTTTGCAATTTTAAGTTCCTACTGATTACTCGGTTTTACATTTTATTTCAACTAGCCTACACTAATATTTTTTTTATAATTACTGAACATTACCTTTGTATTTACGTTAACATAATTAAGTTAACGTAAATATATGGCTAATGTTAAGCAATTATTATAATAAATTCACAGATTTTATACAATTATTCCGAGTTTTATTTTTTAGTTATAGAAGAAATCTCACCTTAAATTAGAAACTTGTTATCGCCTCCTCAGTGTTTAATAACTTACACCAACAAATTACATCATAATTTGAAATCCATTCACTGTGTATGACGTATCCAGTTTGATACTGGGTACTGTAAATATTATATATTACATTATATATATATCGATTACAATTACTGCTGATAACGTTACAACGTGGACAGCCACATGGTTTTTTTTTCTGACGTGATTGTTCTTTCTCCCTCAGTGTTTGGGTAAGATATGTTCATACCCAAGAGGGTCAAGTTCTCTTTGACCTCTTCCTCCTCCCCGTACTTGTGGTCTTGCAGTATTGGAAATTATAATTATGGAACTGAATATTATTCTGATCCTTTTCAGAGCAATGTCCATGTATTGTGGTACATACACCTTTGTGCATATTAATTGAAATAAAATGGTTTGTTTGTTTGTTTGTTTTGGAATTTCGCACAAAGCTACTCGAGGGCTATCTGTGCTAGCCGTCCCTAATTTAGCAGTGTAAGACTAGAGGGAAGGCAGCTAGTCATCACCACCCACCGCCAACTCTTGGGCTACTCTTTTACCAACGAAAAGTGGGATTGACCGTCACATTATAACGCTCCCACGGCTGGGAGGGCGAGCATGTTTGTCGCAACTCGGGCGCGAACCCGCGACCCTCAGATTACGAAGCGCACGCCTTAACGCGCTCGGCCATGCCAGGCCAAGAAATAAGATGGAAAATTACGATTTTTTTTTCAATTTTTTGCGTTTTATTTCTGAGAATCCAAAAATTTCTCACAAATTAATACATGATATAACCGCCTTTATTTTTCAGAAGATCATTAATTAACTTTAGAATCAACTCCACGAGTTGACTGCAATCTTTACTAATTTTTGGATCGCGGTACCACACCTCAGTTATGGCCTCAATTAGCTTACCTTTCGTAGTACAGTCTTTTCCTCGAAGTCTTTCTTTACAAATCGCCCAAAGATTTTCAATAGGATTTAGTCCGGAGAGTTTCCAGGCCAGTCTAGCACCTTTATTCGCGTTGTAGTCATAAAATTTTTCACAAGTTTCGATGTGTGGCATGGAGCCAGATCTTGCTGAAAAATGCCAGATCCATCTGGAAATCTCTTTTCAATTCTGGAACGACTCTTCTCTGCAAAACTTCGATGTACTGTGGTCCTCGTATCATACCTTCTACAATATATAAGCCTCCGACGCTATAGTAGCTGAAAAAGCCCCGAAACATCTTCTTCAATGAATGTTTTACGAACTGATTGATGTGAAATTCTCGAAGTTTCTCACCAGTAAATCTGCAAACAATCAGACTTCTTTGATCCTGTACGAATAAATTAGTCTCGTCACTGAATAACACCTTCCTCCATTATTCTTGCGTCCAGTTCTTGTATTTCAGACCCCATTGATACCGTTTTTTCTTCATTGAGTTGGTAAGAAGTTGTTTTTTGACTGGTCTCCTTACCCTTCTAACGCAATTTCGAATGACGTAATATTCCTCAATATTTCGTCATATATCCCAAAAATAGGTTGACCGTACTGCAAAACATAGCTAATGACGCTGTCTGTGTGAAAAAAAAATGACTATTAAAGGAAATCAGCGGGTCCAACAAGCCTACACCGGCCGCCATGCTGAAAATATTGTAAAATGACCATTTGTTTCAATTAATTTGCAAAAGGGTGTATATAGTTATTATTTTGCTCTATCAGCAGAATGTCAAGTTTGTTGGTGGCACTTTTCCCCCTTTCTTTTTTTTTTAATTAATTTTTATTATTTTTGTTTATTTATTTATTTATTTTATGCTTAAAATATAAATAGACTGGGGAGAGACGTTTAGGACTAACTTCATCATGTATGAGGTACCTATCTAGTTCCATAGTAGTTCGTTTCTCATCCAATTTTATCTGGTGTGGTTGGTATGTTCGAATATTTGTGTATTAATTGAGATGATATAGTTCTTGGAACTCTGTATGCTGTTGTGAGGAGTGTGTTTTGGATTGTTTGTAATTTAGTTTTAATTATTTTATTAGTTTAGTTAGTTAGTTATCACCATTAGATTCCATCTAGGAACATAGGGCCGCAATCGCTTGCGGATTCTTCAACAAGTATTTAAGTGAGTAGGTTGTTAGCCCACTGCACCGAGCAGTCCCTAATTTAGCAGTGTAAGACTAGAGGGAAGGCAGCTAGTCATCACCACCCACCGCCAACTCTTGGGCTACTCTTTTACCAACGAATAGTGGGATTGACCGTAACATTATAACGCCCCCACGGCTGAAAGGGCGAGCATGTTTAGCGCGACGCGGGCGCGAACCCGCGACCCTCGGATTATAAGTCGCACGCCTTACGCGCTTGGCCATGCCAGGCCAATTATTTTATTGCTTACAGTTATCCATGCTGGAGCTGCATAATCTATTGCTGGTCTAATATATGTTTTATAGATTTTTAGTATGTTATCTGTAGATGCTCCACTGTTTTTGCCAGTTAGACTCCTAGCATAGTTAGTTCTTCGGCAGATTTATTTTTAATTTCGTTGACATGGTTGATGCAAGTTAATTTTGAATCATAGGTTACACCTAAAACTTTTGCCGATGGAGCAGTCTGAAGTAGTGTGCCATTTATATATAATTGTGGCTGTTGTTTTTTGTGTTTTGTCAATTTCGTAAAGACTACGAGCTGTGTTTTTGCTGTGTTTATTTTTATTCTATATTTTTGACAGTATTCACTTATTCTATTTAGTTGCGGCCCGGCATGACCAAGCGTGTTAAGGCGTGTGACTCGTAATCTGAGGGTCGCGGTTTCGCATCCCCGTCGCGCCAAACATGTTCGCCATTTCAGCCGTGGGGGCGTTATAATGTTACGGTCAATCCCACTATTCGTTGGTAAAAGGGTAGCCCAAGAGTTGGCGGTGGGTGGTGATGACTAGCTGCCTTCCCTCTAGTCTTACACTGCTAAATTAGGGACGGCTAGCACAGATAGCCCTCGAGTAGCTTTGTGCGAAATTAAAAAAAAAAAAAAGTTTCGGTTGTATGTTGGTGGCTGCTATCGTTGGTGTTGCGGCACTTTTCCAGACTGCCACGTCATCTACGAACTGTGAAGAGAATTCGTGATTTGGATCCTTCAATGGCATATTGTTTACATACATGATGAAGAGTATAAGGCTAACCACCCCTCTCTGAGGGACTCCATCTTCTGGAGTAAAATACTCGGAAAAGGTACCATCTACATTTACTCTACACTTTCTATTTTCCAAAAAGTTAGATAGCCAGCGAATAATTCCACGCGGTAGTCACATTTCATTCATTCGGAACCTTAGACCATCGTGCCATACAGTGTCGAATGCTTTCTTGATATCAAGGAAGCAAGCGACAAGTGCATTCTTTTTTATTGAAGCTATTTATTATAGTTTCGGTTAATTTGATTAAGTGATCTGTTGTTTGTCTATATTTCCTGAATCCATTTTGTTCTTTTCATAACTCTGATGTTATCTCAAGAATGTGGAGAGTCTATTACTGATTATTCTTTCAAGAATTTTGCCTATACAGTTGGTCAGGCTAATTGGTCGGTAGCTATTAGGTTTATTTGCTGGCTTTCCTTCCTTATGGAACATTAATATATTAGTGAGCTTCCAAGAAACTGGGATGTATCCTGAGGATAGAGATAGATTAAAAAGTGTTTTTAGGTGGTCAAACAATTTCGGAGTCCCCTTTTTTAGAAGGATAGCTTGTATTTCATCTTCACCTGGAGATTTGTTTTTGTGTTTTTTATTGCTTCAAGTAGTTCTTGTAGGGATATTTCATTTGTTAGTAACGTGTTTTCATAATCTGTGCTAGGTCTTGTGTTTGTCTCAGTTATGTTTATTAGATAAAATGGTTCAAATTGTTTAATATATGGTAGGTGACTTTATTGTAGAAATATGTATTCATATCTGGATCAGAGTGAGTTTTAAATGTATTTTGAAGTTGAGCTTTGAAAGCCTCGCCTTTTTCTTTATTTGTGTGTACTATTGTATTATTATGTTCGAGTGCAGGATATTTCTTTGCGACTGTATTATCGTTGATGAGTATTTTAAGGTGTGTCCAGAATTTTTTCGGATCAGTTTTATCGTTTAGTTTTTAGCAGAAGTTGTCCCATTTATCTTGTTTTTGTTGTTTTATTTGTGTTCTGATGTGATTTCTTATATTGTTTATTTGCGTTTTTGTTTCTCTGTCTCTTGTTACCATGAACTGTCTTCTTAATTGTCTTCGTTTTTTGATTAGGGTAATTATTTTGGTATTGGGTTTCCATGTGTTATTTGTTGTTTTATGGTGGTGTTTTGGTATTGTTTTCTTGGCTGCTTTCTGAAGGCATTCCGTTATTGTTTGACAGTAATTATCCATTTCAATATGGGTTTTAACTTCTTTGATAACGTTATTAGGTAAAAGGTTGTCTAATTCCTGTTTGTAATTTTGTCAATTTGCTTTACTGTAATTAAATTTTTCTTTCCCGAAGGTTAAGTTTTTATGGGGGTCGAGATTGAAGACTCAATATATTGGTAGGTGATCACTATCAACATCTTTTCCCACCTGGAATTTTATTAGTTTTGGGCTCAGATTACATGTGCAAATGCACAGGTTAAGTATGTCACTGGAGTTAATTTTGTTTGTTTGTTTGTTTGTTTGGAAATTTCGCACAAAGCTACTCGAGAGCTATCTGTGTTAGCCGTCCCTAATTTTGCAGTGTAAGACTAGAGGGAAGGCAGCTAGTCATCACCACCCACCGCCAACTCTTAGGCTACTCTTTACCAACGAATAGTGGGATTGACCGTCACATTATACACCCCCACGGCTGAAAGGACGAAGCATGTTTAGCGCGACGCGCGCGCGAACCCGCGACCCTCGGATTACGAGTCGCACGCCTTACGCGCTTGGCCATGCCGGGCCGACAGTGGAGATAATGGCATACGCTATGTGTGTAGGAGTGGTATTGTTTAATAGGACTATATTGTTGTCATCTATGAACTATAAGAGACTTCTTCCATTGTTGTTTGTTCAAAGTTAACATTTTTACTATTTAGGTCTCCCATAACTATAGAGTTTGTTTATTTGGTGAGCAGTAAATTCCTGCTACAGTTACTTTTGTTTTGTTTCTTTGCAGGATGTCTACTGTAACATGTTCGTTGTTACTGCTCAATCTAATTTCTATGACTGATTGTTCCGCTTTGATGAGCAGCATAATTTCATCATTTTTATTTATTCTGTCTTTCCTTATTGTTGTGTAATTTGGTATTTTAAATCTATTTTTATTGTATATTAGAGTTTCACTTACTATTATAATGTGGGGGTTAGTTTCTTGTATAAGGTCTTCGATCTCATGTTTCTTGGAAGCTATTGCGCCTTGAATGTTGATATATACAACTGTGAACATTATACTGTAAGCATGTAACCAGTTAGTGTTGTTATTATGTATGGTATATGAGGTGTGATGTGTTTTTTCAAGATATTAATTAGCATATCGATACAGTTGGTTGTTTGGTTTGCTTTTGTGTATTCTGTTATAAATTCTATAAATATGTTTTTGATTATGGTAGTCATAAGGCTTGTTTTATCAGGTGTGTTAGCATTTGTTACTTGGAATGTGGTGCTATTTTCTTGTGACTTTTGTGTTTGTGTTAAGGTGTTATTTTCTTGAGAATTAATATTCTGTTTTTGCTGTTTTGGGGGTTTGTTTCCTTTTACCATTTGTGCATATGTGGTTTTAGTTGTTTTGTTAAATTCTGTTGTCATGTCGGTTTTTTGTTGCTTATTTGTACTTGGTTGTTCCTGTTCTGACGATGCTGTTCTTATCTGATATATACGTTGTTTTATTTGTTTATATTTGTCGCATCCTTTGTAGTTGGCTGTGTGGGTTTGTCCACAGTTACAACATTTGGGGGTTTCTTTTTTTCAATTGAGAGATATGGTGTTCCCCGCCAAAGCCGCAGCACCTCGGTGTTGCTAAGCAGGCCGAAGAAACGTGACCATATCCTTGACAATTGTAACATTGTGTTACCACAATTGCCGCAGTTTTTAACTGTTCCACTTGGTATCTTTGATATCAAAGCATTATTCCATTATTTATGAGATTTAATATGTTGTAACTGTCGTCTATATCGATTTGTATAAGGTTTGTGGGTGCTTGTGTGTTTTTAGAAATTATCCGTTGTATGTTGGTATGTAGTATGTTTTGTTCGTCTAACGCTTGGGTAATAATATCAAGGTTAATACAGTGTAGCGCCATTAAGCAGCGGACCAGTAAACCGCGAAATCGCTTAAGCCGCGGTAGCAAGTCTTGTGAGCGATGTGAGCGAGGATTATCGCGGCTCACCGCTAATTTAAAAACGTGTAAAAACGCGGCTTACGAATTTAATCCTGGCTTTATAACTTCAAGGGGATATTTAAAAAGGATTTGCTTTAATTTAGGAAATAAATAAAATATATTACAATAGAAATCGACCGTTGATCTACCTTATCCGCTCTCTATGTCAGCTTTATGGAGCCCGCCATTGTTACCGAATCACACCTCTCCATACATTAAAGTTAATCCACGGTAAATCCGTGAAAAAAGTGATCAATAATTAAAGTATTATTTTTAATTCGATAATCCGATATAATGATCACGCAATGGCCCGGATGAGTCTCCTCGGCGGAGCTGTTGGCGACTTCGGCTTTTCAGTCACAAAGGTTTAAGCCGCGGACCACTTAAACCGCGGTTAAGCAGGTTGACCCCCCAAATACCGCGGCTTAACGGCGCTCCACTGTAGTTTGGTGAACCCCTCTAACGACAATAGCTTTAGGCTGTGGCTTACTTCCTGGCAGGTGGATTTTGATTTTGCCAGGTTTTAATGCATCTGCTGGCCATTCTTTCACTAACCTATTTAGGTCAGCAGCGTCTTGCCCTTGAACAAGGACACCGCCTCTGGGCAGATGCTTGGTACTAACAATGGACACATGTGGCTTGCAGCGTTTGACCTCTGTCGCAAGTAGGGGTTGATTATAGTGACCTTCTATTGTAACTGAATATTGTGGAGGTTTGGGTTTTGTTGCAAAACTATTGTAAAGCCATCTTGATCGTCAGAGTCTGGCTCACTATTTGTGGGATTTTTCATGATATTGTTTTGAATGTTTTTAGTTGCTTTATCAACATCCAAGGTGTTCGATTTTTCTCCTGTTACATTTATTTTGTTAGGTTTGTTAACTGCAGGAGAAGCTACTTCTACCTCAGAATTAGTTGCTACGCCTGCTTCTTCTTCATTTTCAGAATTTTCCGTGGAATTGGTAAGTTTAATAATTTTTCTTTTAACTTTGCGTCTTTTTCTTATATTATTTTCATTAGTTTTATCCACAGTACTTAGTTCTTTTTTTTTTTGCTATTGTACATAACGCTAGCAAGGGTGAACTTGTTACATTATTGTTTTGCCACCAACAAGACTTGACTTGTTTTCTGTGTTAAGTGATCAGCATCGGTACTTTTTCCGTCTGCCAGAGCGTGTCCTTGCCCAGTTGTAGCCTCCAGGTATGACTTGAACGGGGTTTCCCGCTCTATAGTGGATGATTTCTTCGGGTGTCCACCTATGAAGTTGTATTCTTTATAGTCAATCGCCCAGGTAAGTAAATATAAATATTTTAAGCTGTAGTAGTTATGGGAGCCTACTTATTCAATCTTTCGTTTTAGCGTTGAGAAAACACGTCTATCTCCTTTATCACTCTCGCCAAAGAATCCCCCACGTGATTGGTTTGGTTTGTTTTTAAATTTCGCGCAAAGCTACTCAAGGGCTATATGCGATAGCCGTCCCTAATTTAGCAGTGTAAGACAAGAGGGAAGGCAGCTAGTCATCAACATCACCGCCAACTGTTGGGCTACTCTTTTACCAGCCCCGCTTCCCCCGTGGCATAGAGGAATATCTGCAAATTTATATTGCTAGAAAAAGGGTTTCGATATCCGTGGTAAATAGAGCACAGATAACCCTTTGTGCAGCTTTGTGCTTAATAATAAACAGTCTCTTTTACCAACGATTAGTTGTATTGACCGTCATATTATAACGCCCTCACGGTAGAACCAGCGACCCTCAAATTACGCGAATCGAGCGCCCTAACCACCTAGCCATGCTTGGCTAAAGATTTATGAAGTACAACTGTATAATCAAGTTACAGTTTCGTAAGAATGTACTGTTTCATGTTTGAATATGAAACTCTGCAATCTAAATATAATTCATTCAATAATTATTGGATTAATAGGTTAATTAACTCATTACTGTTACACTGAAACAGCGTGGTTCTATTCTAGGTTCTGTGTTAAATCACTAGGGTTTCACACAATGTATCAAAAATCAGTGAATTTATATACATGCATGAAATCCCCTATTCTCCGAGGTGTGACAAGTGTAAAGCAGTGACTGTCCGGGTGTGTGTGTTGTATTTAGGTGTATCTCTATAGCTGTCCCCACTTCTGAACTGATGAACTAGAATGGAGAAAGCTAAGCAAAAGCACTCACCACTCTACACTTGTCGAATGGAATAATGGGATTTAACCATCACTTTTATAATTTAACCACGACCTCAAAGTGCAGGGCGCATTTTTGCGGCAACAGGATGCAAACCATGAACCTTCGGATTCACAGTCCTAGTACACCAACCACGAGCTAGGTTTTACATGGAGTTTCACAAATAGTTTATGTATTAAGCATAGTGGTATAAGAAGTTATATGCCTGATAAATATATAGTCAGAACCAGAGAGAATTGTTCGAGCAAAACTTGTTTACAAGTATAAAAGGTAAAACACTTTCATCTCCCCCTTCGTTAAGCCTTCATGTTAAGACAGAGTTGAAACATTCCTTTAGAGCTATAATGAACTAACCTGCAGTCTCTACTCTTTATGTTGATTATTGTGTTAATATCTTTCGATAGTGTAATAAATAACTTAATCATAATTAAACAATGAAAACAAGAATATATTCAACTGCAGTAGAAGTTTCTTGTGGTAATGATTACAAACTAGGGCTTTCTGTATCTGTGGTCTTGTACTCGCTTATTATTAATCATCTGATATTTGTATATTTTGTCACAACGATCAGCAAACCAAAACCTCTTGTGATTACGAGTCGAACGCCTTAATCCACCTGGCCAAGCCGGGCCCTTAATATGATATAAGTTACGTCATAAAAATAATTTTCATACATAAATGTGTATGTCTTAGTTTAGGCCCGGCATGGCCAAGCGTGTTAAGGCGTGCGACTCGTTATCTGAGGGTCGCGGGTTCGCATCTCCGTCGCGCCTAACATGCTCGCCCTTTCAGCCGTGGGGGCTATGTAAAGTGACGGTCAATCCCACTATTTGTTAGTAAAAGAGTAGCTCAAGAGTTGGCGGTGGGTGGTGATGACTAGCTGCCTTCCCTCTAGTCTTACACTACTAAATTAGGGACGGCTAGCGCAGATAGCCCTCGTGTAGCTTTGAACGAAATTCAAAAACAAAAAAACGTCTTAGTTTATTCTCTAAATTAATTATCAAAGACAAATTGTTATTTTGTTTTGAGCAAAATTTATACACGAGATTCTCCAAAAAGTTATATAATTTTAAAACGTATCTAGTAAATATGCTTTTTATGTCATCATCCTCCGTCTAGATAACTTATCTGGAAATACCCGGATAATACGTCACTTTAACTTCGCATTCAACTGACAAGGCGTTCCCAGTGGGTACAGCCATACTGTATGACGTCATAACTCAAGCAATGAATACTGTCCCTTAGGCAATGAAATAAGTTCAGACATGTTGCTCCCCTAATATACTTATTTACACATTACTGTGTTATACTCTGGCTCAATAGCATGTCCCGACATACTTTTCTATTAGGCTCAAACACTTGACTAATCAAGATATTTCATTAATTTATAACCTTATCAACAATTCATATTAATAGGCCCCTCACAAACCACTGGTGGGCCGATATTTTTATTGAAAAAGTACCCAATCCACTTTTCCTTAATTTGAATTGAATTTTTTAGGCATTTTCTCCACTTTCTTTACCGTTTTAACTGCGAAAGGTGATTGAAGTGGTAAAATAATTAAAACCCGTCAGTGCATGAAGAGGTTAAAGGCTAAGCACAAGAAGCATGGAAGTCTCCAAATAGTATGTAGAGACATTGAAGAAGCGTTTAGAACCAACTTGATAGATATTGTACATAAACTTGTTACAGTATTATGCTTATAGCTGCTTTTAATGTTCCTGTCTGCTCATCCTACTGCTGATTATCGTGATGCTTCGATCTTCCCTTCCAAAATGCAGGAGAAATAATATACATCTCACTTGAAGGTCTGAAGCAGTAAAGGTTGGCAATTACTAAATTAACGATGTTAAGAATGTAGCTTTATTGATATACACAGAATTTACTCCCTTGCGGGTAGATCTTAGTTTGGAGACTTGAGGATGCTATGTTTCACTTAAAATTCATCAATTAACAAATGAAACTTGTCTCGAAGTTGTCTTGAAAAGATACATTCTAAACGACCTTTTTATAAGTTTCCGGATGGAACTTACTTTTCATATTAAACAAACTGTAGTGTAAAGACACCCTCGATTTAGTTTGTTTTTAATTTCGCGCAAAGCTACACGAGGGCTATCTGCGCTAGCTGTCACTAATTTAGTAGTGTAAGACTAGAGGGAAGACAGCTAGTCATTACCACCCACTGCCATTTCTTGGGCTGCTCTTTTACAAACGAATAGTGGGATTGACCTCACATTATAACGCCCCTACGGTTGTAACAAGGATTCGAACCCGCGACCCGCGGATTGCGAGTCGAGTGCCTGGCCAGCACCCCTCGGTTTCTAAGGGACATGCTTAAAGTCCATATTTATCCACAAATTATAGATGGTGATCAGCTAATAGAACGGTCTTCTCTCATTCATTGTAGTTTATCGAACAATGAACCAACTATCCACAGAACTTAAAACTTATTATTCATACAAATATGTAAATTTGCCATATAACACGATGGTTAAGAAAACATTAAATCACTATTGCCATAGCTGCCTTTTGTTATGTGTCATTCAACTAGAATATCACTTTTTGTTTTCGTGTAGTAAAAATAGCGGCTAGGTCACGTGAAGCATATGAAATTAGAAAATTATTTGTTTCTAATAGGTTCAGGTTATGTCCTCTCTTATGTCTCTTTGGGATGACCGATCACTTGGTTAGTGATAGTATCTCCGGGTAAGCCTGATTAATAAATACGGCCTTAAAGAACTTTTTTCATACAAACTTAACTAAATAGATTAGAGACCATTTTAAAGTTAACCCTAAAATGAAAGCGACCGTTCGTCATGGAAAGTAAATTGTACGAGCACTGTGTTGTTCGAATAAAGATTGTTTGTGCATTTGTATTCAGTATCTACTTCGCACGTGGTAGGTAGATAGGTATTTCATGTTTATTGGCACAAAGCTACTAGGCTGTCTGTGCCAAACAAGATGTAGTATATTATAATGGTACATGGAAATGAAAGTAAAATTACGTAAAATATGTAAAAATAAGACCTGCCAGGAAGACTGAAGCATTAAGTTCAAACATGCTGTCAGTCACCTAAGTTGGCCTTTCCAGTCCTGGGTTCAGGTCAAAATAAAATTAAAATGTGTAAAAGAAATCACGCTAAAACAGTGTATAGTCCAATAAAAACCTTGAGTTAAAAAGACCAATGGCTCTTAAAAACGTAAAAATATGAGTGAGGCGGCCAATATCATCTATGACATTGGCTAATGTCAAGGGCAAACCTACCTTAAAAATATGTTTAAAATGGCGTCGTCATTCTTGGTTGTAACGACGGCATGATAACAAAATATGTACGATTGTGACCTGAGTGCCACACAGACCACACATTAGTGCATCAGTACCAGATAAAAGGAAGTGATGAGTTAAAAAACTGTGACCAACGAGTAGCCTAGCCAATACAACTTCCTCCATTTGATCTTTACAGAAACAACATGGCCAAAAAGCTACAGAAGGATTGATTTGAAAATGCTTATTATTTTGTTGCTCACTCCAGGTCGACTGCCAAATGGTGTATAGTCGGGTTTTGATAACTGGACCATAGTGGTGGTGATAGAGCCAGAGCAGACAGACTTTGCCACTCTGTCAGCTAGCTCATTCCCACAAATACCAACATGACCTTGTTTATATCCAAAAAAATGGACAGAGAGAGATGGACCAGTTTGTTTTGGATATTGATGAGAATAGGATGGTAACTAACATGGAATGATGTCAGGGCCAATAGACAGCTGAGTGAATCAGTATAGATCGTACAATTCATATATTGCATAGTTTCAATATGATTCAGGGCAAGAGAAATGGCATACAGTTCGGCAGTGAACACAGAAACTGTAGAGGAGATTCTGTGTGCTACAACCAAACTGTAACAAACCATGGCAGAGCCTACAGAGTCACCTGATTTTGAACCATCCATATATATGGGAATGGATGGATTGTTTGAAAGATGTTCAACAAATAAAGAGCGATATTTCCAATTGGGAGTACCGGCCTTCCTCAGATTACTCAAAGATAGGTCATAGTTAGGGATAGTAATTAGCCATGGTGGAAGAGGCCGAACAGTTGATACTGTTATGCTATTCAAAGATATATCCAATTTCCCTGATTGTTCCCGAATACGAAGGCTAAAAGGAACAATGGCAGATTTTCTATTATAGAAAAGTGTGGCCCACTAAGGATGAAAAACGCAACCCCAAGTAGGATGCTGTGGTAAAGAGTGAAGTTTGGGCATACATAAGAGACAGTTGCAAACGGCGAATATACAGAAGGGGTTCATGGGACTCTACATACATACTTTGGACTGAAGAAGTACGAAAGGCCCTAGTACAAAGCTGAAGATGGTGGATGGGATCCAGCATTTTCATTGCTGAGATTCTGGCAGAACCATAAACCATAGACCCATAGTCAAGTTTGGATCGGATAAGGGCACGATAAATTTTAAGCATGGAGTATCAATCCGCTCTCCAAGAGGTGGAAGAAAGCACATGGAGGATGTTCAGTGCTCTTCTACATTTGACACGAAGTTGCTTGATATGGGAAATAAAGTTTAATTTACAGTCAAATATAAGACCTAAAAACTTTGCCTCAGGGACGACAGGAAGGACAGCATCATCAATGCGAAGTTCTGGATCTGGATGAATACCCCGTTAACAGCAGAAATGTACACAGGTTTAGGAAGAGAAAGTCGAAAACCATTTGTTGTGGTCCACTTTAGTATATGATTGATTGCAGTTTGTAGCTGCCTCTCAATAAACCTCATGTTTGATGACCAACATGAGATGTGAAAGTCATCAACGAAAAGACCATTTGCAACTGTAGGGGGTAGCTGTTCACTGATGGCATTAATCGTTATAACTGTGGGAAAAAACGGGAAAGTGTTGAGCCCACACGGACCTGGAATCGGGGGTTCATTAAAATTGCTTAATAAAAAGTGGCAAATTGCCACCCAATCGGTATGAGTGAAGGTCTCACAAGATGCCATATCTCCATGTTGTATCATAAGCTTTCTCTAAGTAAAAAAATAGAAACAAGATGTTGTTGCTTCAAAAAGGCTTCTCTAACTGATGTTTCAAGGCGAATTAAGTGGTTTATCATGGAGCATTGTCTTCAGAACTCACAATGAGTGGGAGGAGAAAGTTGTTTGATTCAAAGAACGAAACAAGACGAGCATTAATCATCCTTTCTAAGGTCTTACTGAGACAACTCGTTAAAGTAATGGGACGGTAATTCGAAGGAATCTTTCCCAGGTTTAAGAAAAGGGAGTGCAATAACTTGGCGGCAAGCATCAGGAAAGACATTCTCCTGCCATATCTGGTTAAAGACAGCCAGGAGAAAGGTGGCGTAGTATTTCATTGTGTATGTTATCAGGTCCAAATGATGTATTGCCAGACCAATGAAGGATAAGTTTGAGTTCCACCAGTGTAAGAGTCATGGGGATGATCAGTCGAAAAGGAAAGAGGCAGATGTTCAGCTCGTGTTTTAGTAGCTAAAAAGGAAGGTGACGAGTTTGAAGAGGTAGATACATGAGAGAAACATTCACGAAAAGTATTGGCAATGCTCTGAGCATCAGCAACTTCATGGCCATTGAATATTAAGATAGAGGGCAGAAGTATACCATCCACTCACTTTTCAGATATTGTCCCATGTGATTTTGAACTGGTAGTTGAAGAAATGCTGGAGGTATATTTAATCCAAGATTCCTTTTGGCTTTGACGTCTAATTAGGCGAGCCTGTGCGCAGGCTTGCTGAAATGCAATGCGGTTTGTAAGCGTGGGATATCTATGAAATGTATCCCAAGCATGTTTCTGAGCTTTCCTGTTATAGAACAAGCAGAATTCCACCAAGAGCGGGGATGCCGTGGAAGGATGTCGAGGTTTTGGGGATGCACTGAGCAGCTGCTTAGACAATACAGTTAGTTACTGCTACACAATCATCTATCGATGATTTACATAAGATGGCAGAATCAAGTTCCAAGAGGGCAGCTGGCCTTGTCCAACTTCTACTGAGGCACACGGGTCAGGTGGCACTGACCACAGCCAATTTCTCTTAATGTGATAGAAAAATGATCACTATCCCGTGTATTGATGTCAACCTCCCAAGAAAAGCAAGTGAAAAGCAAAGGGAGCAGATATAAAGATCTATAGCAGTAAATGACTGACTGGGTGCATGAGAATAAGAGTAAGAGCCAGTATTGAAGAGTGACAGGTTGTGATTCAGGAGCATATGCTCTATAGCACGACCCCTCACATCAATACTAGAACCACCCTAGAAGGGATTGTGCCCATTTAGATCCCCAAAATTAAAAAAGGGGTTGGAAGTTGCTCTATGAGGGCATCAAAGTCTGAGAGATAATAATATTTTTCCAGGGATAAGGTACAGAAAGCAAACAGTGATGGTACGACTCAAGGAGATACAAATGGTTACAGCCTCCAAGGGTGTATTCAATGACGAGGACCGGGTGGGCACATGTTGATCAACCAGCAGTGCTACTCCCAATGTCCTTATCCTACACATAACCTGTCATGTCGGTATAAGGAATATTGTGGAATTGTGACTGTATTAGTAGGTTTTAAAAATGTTTCCTGTAAAGAAAGACATTTGGGATGATAAAAATAAATCAAATCCTTGATGTCATTGACACCTAATTGAAAACCTCGACAGTCCCACTGGATTAGTGTGGCCATTTTTCTTTATTTTGGAAGAGAATATGACATGAAGACCTTCTGCTTGCAACCAAGCTTTTTTTTCTTCATTGGATGTGGGTCAGTCACTCTAGTGATCCTGTTGTGGATCAAGTAGGCAGGTTGGTGTTTGAAGACATACGTTCCAGTGACTAAGGACGTGAACAAATGGGTTGTCTAATTTTGGGGTGTCAAGATAGGAAAACCCCATGGAAACACCTGGGCTTGAACAAGGTGAAGTTGGGCAATGACTGGAAGATGTGATAAGGAAAGAGATAGAAGTAGATACTGATTCGTTAACTTTGTTGATTTTGGAGGGTACGAGATTAAGATGCACTGTTAAGGATTCTGTAGGAGGCACAGAAAGGTCTTCTGGACTCTTACTGTAGTAGTGGAATATATTACAGTCGCATAAGTCTGAGGTGGAATTGGGAATAGTAATTTCCGAGCCTCTGGGTAAGTAATATTGTGAACTGTCTTAAGATGTTGTACTTCTTTCTCTTCCACCCATTTAGGACAAGAAGTAAAATAGAAAGGATGTGGACCATTACAGTTAACCCAATGCAGTTCTAGTTGGCATTCAAAAACATCATGGTCTTTACCAGCACAATGGGCACATGTTAAGGAACCACGGCAGGATATTTTCGAGTGATCAAATCTTTTACAACGAAAACATCTAAAAGGGTTAAGAATATAAGGCCGTACCTTACAATTCAGATATCCTGCCTTAATTGTGGTAGGAGGACGCGATGTTGTAAATGTTAATATTAGAACATTTGTTGGCTCCATAATCCCGTCTCTACGAGTAAAAATTCGGTGCACGGTTATAACACCTTGGCTGGTGAAACCTGCGAGGATCTTTGACTCTGGAATGGTCTTTAAATCCCTCTCAACTATAACTCCTCTGGAAGAATTCAAAGTAGAATGAGGAGTAACCTCCATGGGTATATCCCCAATGGCCTTCGACTTCAAGAGGAGTTTGCAATGTTGTGATGAAGCTGTTTCCACTAAAATGTCCCCAGACCGTAATTTTTTACCGATTTGGGTGAGTCAGCAAGCCCTTCTAAACCATTCTGAATAAAAAAAATGGATACATCTGCCCTAAGGGTTTATCAGTTAAAGAATGTATAATCAAAAATCGCGGGACAGATTCAAGTTGTGAGTTTGACCATACAGAGTCATCAATGCATGGTCGTTTGCCACTAGTCGGATTTTTCTCTATGCTTTCATGCTTGTTTATGTTTTTATTTAAGGGGTATCTATAATAAAATAAAAGAATATTTCAGTGCCCACTGACCCCACCCACCATGGAGCCCTACGAGGGTACGCATTACAGTGCCATATAAGATCACTGCATCGACGCCAGGGTGTAGTGGGCACTGTAGCCGAACACCAGTATTAGACATAATGTCCACTACACCTGTTGCGGATGTCCTACGCTGGCACTCAGATGACCCTGGCCCAAATGGACTAGCCGATTGATCTTTG
Source organism: Tachypleus tridentatus (assembly GCF_004210375.1). NCBI lineage: Eukaryota > Metazoa > Arthropoda > Merostomata > Xiphosura > Limulidae > Tachypleus > Tachypleus tridentatus. The sequence continues at coordinate 88,517,352 of NC_134826.1, read as the reverse complement.
GGGGCCACTCAAGACCGCCCGTCTACAGGAATTCAAGGCCAAAGTGGTGTGTTGGAGTTGGACCCCTCAACCACCAGGATCCTCTTATCCCTTTAACGTTTCACTACGCACGGCAAACACGCAGGTGGATGTTTAGATTCCAGAGGAGGTAAACTGAAAGTACAGAACTTTCTCTGGGAGGTACCCTCACCACGTACAACAATCCACATCAAGGGGTTAGCACGAGGTCAATAAGAGAACAAAAATCTCTACGCAATAAATATCTCGACGAATCTCCAGTAGTTATGAAACCCTATCTTGTCACTATCGTGTGAAATCAGCGCTATCTGAAAAGACATTAACTCAACTGGTGGTAAGATGTTCCTCGATTTCTTGAAAGTCAAATCAAAAGTGATTTTTAAGTGAAGCTACTTTAGTTAGACACTAATCACCAATGTGCAGAGAGGAAAACCAACTGGTTGGTTTACGAGGTTTTTGACCATGTCAAGGATCCCGGATTTAACTGTTGCGAAGCTTTAGGCAGTTTCAAACGTTTTAAATCCCACATACTATTTTTTCGCCATTTAAACTCTTATAAACATTTCTATTATTGCAAACATCAGGTACATACTTGTATGCCAATAGTTCATTAAATGGGTTTGATATAATACGCTCATTTCTTCCCCTAATATCTCAGTAGTAATTGCATTGACTTACAATGCTAAAATTTGGGAGTTTAATCCCCCGTATTTGACAAACTGTGCACACAGTTTTGAGTCAAAATGAGAACCACGGCTGACGACATACAAACAGTTAATCTCGTATTTTATTAGAATCACTCGTGAGTATTTTATTATTTAACAATTATAATGCATGGCCAGGTGGGTTAAGGCGTTCGACTAGTCTTCTGAGGGTCGCGGGTTCGCATCCCCGTCGCACCAAATATGCTCGCATTTTCAACCGTGGGGGCGTTATAAAGTTACGGTCAATACCACTATTCGTTGGTAAAAAAGTAGCCCAAGAGTTGGCGGTGGGTGATGATGACTAGTTGCCTCCCCTATAATCTTACACTGCTAAATTAGGGACGGCTAGCGCAGATAGCCATGGTGTAGCTTTGCGCGAAATTCCAAACAAGCAATTATAACATCTTTAAATAAATTTTCGGTCCATCAAAAGATTTGTTTAAATTTCACGCAAAGCTACACGAGGGCTGAGTTAGTCAGTCTCTAATTTAGCAGCGTAAGATTAGATTGAAGCAGCTAGTCATCACCACCCATCGCCAATTCTTAAGCTACTCTTTAGCAACGAATAGTGGGACTGACCGTCACATTTAAACCGTTCCCACGGGTGAAAAGATTATGAGTTAAGCTCCGTAACTACCTGGCCATGTCGGACCGAAAAAGGATATTCGAGTGATGATGATACCTAGAAAAACTGTTTTGAGAAAGATTGTCAAAATAATAAATGTAATGAAAATTAGCTAGTTGAGACACAGGAAGGTTTTACAAAAAAGAGTCTCAACTTATGAAGTGAGAACAAGAGTTGCTGAATTACGAAGAAAACTAATACAGTTACATCACTGTAGTATTTGAATTAATTCATTCGGGTACATTGGTGAATTTTGACTATGAGTCAATAATTTTTAATGTATTTTATTTGGGCTTTTGGTTTCTTAACTTTGTACTCACAGCAGTGCCCGTGTTCTTTATGATGGAACAGTCTTGAGACGTTATAGAATTAATTTAGGCCCAAAGACATTGTTTTCCCTTTTTCATTTTTTCACAACTTGCATGCATATTGGCTTAATTACTAAAGAGATCCGGCTTGGCCAGATGGTTAAGGGACTCTACTCGTAATCTGAGGGTCGTGGGTTCGAGTCCTCGTCACACCAAACATGTTCGCCCTTTCAGCCGTGGGGGCGTTATAACGTCACGGTCAATCCCACTAGCCGTTGGTAAAAGAGTAGCCCAAGAGTTGGCGATGGTGGTGATGACTAGCTCCCTTCCCTCTAGTCTTACACTGCTAAATTAGGGGCGGCTAGCGCAGATAACCCTTGTGTCGATTGGCGCAAAATTCAAACCAAACCAAATATGTCCCACCTCTATAAAAGTAATTGGGCACCCTAAATTTACTTTCTAGAACTAGTTACAGTTCGGACCCTCTTTTGTCGCCCCTTCATCTGCGATTTAAAGTTAATTAAAGATACAGGACATCTTAACGTGTTTTAGTGATCCTTCTGTAGTTGTCTTCTTTCTGGATATATTAAACATTATGATAGTTTGTATCATAAACACACGTTATTCGAGTTTTAATTAATATCTACGTGTTTTATTATTGTTTAATTTACTTTAAATACCGTGCAATTGGTTGAGTGATTTTTTTAATATTTGCCTCACGTGTAGCATACAGACTATCCTAATATGTTTAAATTCACAATTAATATTAATTACTCTGGCACTTATATCTCTGCGCTAATCGACAAAGAAATTTCAGTTCGATGGAGTGGTTTCTGTTGCACGTTTTCCGTTGTTTTCAGTCAAATAAACAAGTTATATTTACTGGACGGAAACAGTTCACGAACTAATTGCAAGACCTGATAGCAACGTCAGAGAACGAGTATCGCATCAGCAGGCAGTGTTTGACACTCAAACTGTCCATGGGGGAGTCCCAGGATTAATCTGTAGAATTTGGCTCAATATTTCATATTTGTGTTTGGAAGTATATTATACTAATACAACAATAAACTAATAAGCAAGATTTCATAACCATTTCATCATTTCAAGTAATAAAGACTTTGATTCTCACCAAGAAATGATTTGCATGGTGTACAACGTAATGCACCATAGTCCTGCGAGAAAGACACCTGGAATTATTCTATATTAAGACAACCAGTGTCGTAATTTGGTTTTCAAAAATGGAGAGGGGGAGATAGTTTTAATCGCTAGGATATTCAAAAGAGTATTCTATATAAATACTTCCATTTTTGTAAAAATGTGGGGTCATGCACCCCTTGAAACTTACACCTGTAACGAAAAAAAATTACATTAAGTTCAAATGCTGTGGGAAGGGTTGTACAGCTAATTTTTTATACTACGTGGACATATTGTCGAACAGTACATTTGTTTCTCGTAAACACGATAAAATATCAACGTAATATCTCCTCACGTCGTAACTGAAACGCACACGTTGACCTGAGCTCACATTTCACCACTGGCTCTTTTAGACACGAACCAAAGAGTAATAAATATACGATAGTAAGCACTTGAAGAACAGATTTGGTTTCTAGCGTTGTTGCCAGTTCCTGTAGTTTTGGTCGGTTTATTTCCAAGAACAAAGTTACACAATGAGTTATTATGGTCTGTTTGGTTTGAATTTTCGCACACAGCTACACGAGGGTTAGCTGCGATAGTCATCCATAATTTAGCAGTGTAAAACTAGAGGGAGGGCAGCTAGTCATCACCATCCACCACCAGCTCTTGGTCTACTCTTTTACCAACGAATAATGGGTTTGATCGTACATCATAATATTCCTACGGCTGAAAGGGCGAGCATGTTTTGTGTGACGGGGATTCAAACCCACGACCCTCAAATTACGAGTAGTCAAGCCCATTTCTGCTGTGCTCACAACGAGTATGTAACTCTCTCTCGAGATGTGGGTAATCATATGTACCCTGGGAGGTCAGGTGCGCTTTGACCTCTTCCTCCTTCTTTTACTTACATGATCATGCAGTGTAGGTTGGTATGGGTACTGCTTTAGGGTCCGAGTGGTCCGAGTTTACTCAGACCCTTTTCAGGGTAATGTCCATGTTCTAGTTTCATATATTTATAGATATTTGCCCTATAAGTAGGAAGCCTAGTTTGATGGTGGCCTCTTTTTTTTTTTTTTTACATTTATTATAGCTACCGACGGTAGCGTGGCCGAGGGGTCTAAAGCGCTGGTTTTAGGCACCAGTCTGAAAAGGCATGGGTGCAAATTCTTTTTTTTTTATGTAACTTGGTGGATGAAGAGGGAATGTGGGTAATGTATTTCGGAGGACAATACTTGTGGTGGGTCCAGTAAAAAAAGCCTATGTAACCCTAATTTTTTGTGTCGTAAGCCTACAAATTTATCGCTGAGCCACTCGAAAGCAGTGTCCGTGGCTAAAGTTCAAATCACCTGCTTGGGCGAGTTATTTTTTATTCACTACGAACTTGAGGAAATATTTGAAACTTTATATCTCGACTCGTTAGCTAAATGTACAAGAAAGGAAATTTTATTTCTGATGAACTAAGTCGTGGTTTCGGGTATCGATATTCTATTCAATACAGTGAGACTTCCACTTTACTGGTATTAAATTTCAGTCTTCATGCGACATTAAACTCATGATATAAGCCTTTAGTTCTAGATGCATTCTATAATCACAAGTATACCGCATAGAAAACTTTTACAATATGAGCAAAAAAAATTATTTTGCTAAAAATGCCATAATTATATCAGTAGAACAAGGTACTTTTGATAAATCAAAGTACTTGCGACTTCACAAGTTTATTAGTCACAGGGCCAATAGAAACATAGGAGACATAAAAATAGTCAAACAAAAACAAAGTAGTATATAGTTGTTAAAATTTCTTTTCTTCGTCGGAACGCTTATTTCAGTGAAGAAATAAGTTGCACGATAACGTAGAGGACTAATCTCTTCTCTGATTCGCTACTTCCGCTGCAGCAAACGAGTTTCTTAGATTCAAAACTCACCAGCGTTGCCTGAAAAAGCGGAGCGTGTAACAAAATAGGCTTAACTTAGTAGTGAGAGTAAGCAGTTTGGCAACATTCATCAAAACCAAAGTAACGTAAAACTGCAGTTACTCTAGCAGTATTTTGATGGAAAATGAGAGACTTAACGTTTTTTTGTCTGTTCATTACAATGAATGTTATGGCAGATAAAAGCATAATTTTTTCTCTGTTTTTTTTTAGCAATATGTGTACTCCAGCGGTGGTGAGCAGTAGGCGAAGAAATCGGTAATTTTAGAGTTAAGTTAAACTAGCCGAGTTGGATATTTATATTTAATGAAAAATATTTGTTTATTTTGAATTTCGCGCAGAACTACTAGAGGGTTATTTGTGCTAGTCGTCTCTAATTTAGCAGTGATATATTAGAGCGAAGGAACCAATTAAACACCACCCTACGAGTTTTTTTTTTACCAACTAAAAGTAGTATTGACCGTGACTTCAGAATATTTTCGGGTATGGATTCAAACCCGGGACTCTCATTTTGCGAGTTGAGCACTTTGACTAGCAAACCATGCCAATCCTGAAAACTGTCAGAGCAAGAACTAACCATTGTTGTAAAAAAAAAAAAAAAAAGTGTATACGACAGGTTCGTTTTATGCAATTCTCTCTTTTGGTATACATTTTTCCACAAAAATCGAAGATATCCTTTAATTATTATGCAAATAAAACTCTTCATCGTTTCAAAATGTCTCTTCAAACTTAAATTCTTCAAATAGTTTACTCATTTCTCTCACCTAGTTTCACAGATTCGTTTGTTTGTTTAATTTCGCGCAAAAGCTACACGAGGGCTATCGGCATCAGCTGTCCCTAATTCAGCGGTGTAAGACTAAAGGGAAGGCAGCTAGTCATAACAACCTACCACCAACTTTTTTTGCCAACGCACAGTGGGACTGACCTTAGAATTACAACGTCCCCACGGCTAAAGGGGAGCATGTTTGGTGTGACAGGGATACGAACCCGTGATTCTCACATTCACAGATCCGTACCGCTTATCATTTATTTCCGCTAGTCCAAATTAAATTAATTCTCAACGTTTCACTGTCTCATGCGTATCACACATGAACATAAACGGAAAACCATGTGGTGTCGTACTTATTACAGATTTAAAATAGCTGCTACGTTTCAGTTGGTAATTCCATTTTGTGATATAACCTTCGCTACATTTCGTAACCTTGCGAGTCTGTGGTAAATTTGCGAACTTACAACCTTAAAATCTGAGGTTCGATTCCCCGCGATGCAGCGAACAGTGTGTAGCTTTGCATAACGAAACCAGCCATAGCACATTTGAAATAAAAAAAAGGTCATTTTTAAGCTATGATTATCTAGGAAGGTCGAAACGTTGTTTTCTGTTTATCAATAAAAGTGATAATTCCCATACCAGCCGTTTGGAGATACCACAGCACAACTGAGTTTAAAACTGAAGATTAATTGACAGCCACGTGCATCGTCAGCGAGACGTTGTTCGAGCTCATTTTATATATAATTTTCTATTCAACCCAAATATTATGTAAAGTTTTTTACTTACTATTTTCAAGGTTTACGTCATCTTACGTGACAACAGAGACTGTATGACCAGATCAGACACCATTAATGTGGACAAATAGTTAGGCATGTGAAAATACAAAAAGCGTATTCAGGGGAATATCGGAGCTCGATCCTTGGACTCTCGTATACATAGCCCTGCATTTTAACCATCAGGATTCGTCTAGTCACTCTAGTGCAAGCATTTCAACATTTATATACAATTAAAGCACGAAACCACGCCTACTCAAATAGTAACAACAAACATTTATTGTTCAGTAACGCCAAACAGTACGAATCCAAACAATGAAGAATTACTATGGTAACAAAAAACAGTACAGCTCTCGTGTGCGAAACAACATAATATACTCTCAATAAAACATCAGGGTAACATTAAAACTGATTTCGTAACATAAACTCTGATACATTTCTCGTATACGCATATTTATCATCAACCCATAATTTGCATCCATTTTGTCTACGATGTCTCACTTGCTTTTACAAAGTGCCATTTCTATTTAAACAACACCAACATGTATTAATATTTTAACAAATCCTTTCATCGGGTTACTGTATGTCGTTTATGTTGCATAATACACACGGTTTACTAGTACGTTGCAGTGAATAAAATAGCTGCAAAATATTTTGTTTCTCACAGTACAGCCCAACTGTTGAGTTCTAGTATCGAATAAACTGCTTGTCAGGCAGTGTGCGACTCAGGGAAGATTTTGTTTTGAAGCTACACGAGGAATATCCGCGCTAGCCATCCTTAACTGATCAGCGAAAGACCAGAGGAAAGATAGCTAGTTATTATCACCCACCACAAACTCTTCGGCTACTCTTTTATAGTGGGACTGACTGTCACAGTATAATGCCCCCCACGACTGATAGGGTAAGCATGTTTGGTGGGACGGAGATTCGAACCCGTGAACCTCAGATTGTAGGTCAAGCGCTCTCTAACCAACTAGCCTAACTTGTAAGAGAAAAAAAAACAAAAGATGTAAATGGTATTTTTTACAAACCTCCGATTTCGAGCCTCAAAAGGACGGATTAAGAGAAGTTTGAGAAAACAAAACTAATCTTCTAAATACTTTATTTCTACGCTTTAAATAATTTGAAAATTAAGACGTGAAATACACAAATCATCAGTTAACACTACTAAATTTTTTTTATGGCGTTATCAATTTAGTGTTTACCGACTAATGAACTAAATGGCAGCATTCTTGTGAAGAAACCTAGGTTCGAGCCCTCAGGTAAATTATAAATACTACTGAACTAAGAATTATAAATAATACACCAAGGCACTGGGACACTGTAGAAAGTGAGCGGGGGAGGACTGACTGAAAGAGGTATATTTCTACCAATTTGACAATACTGAAGTCAAAACGAGTCTGCCCCTGTAAACGTGATGCACTGCTCGACACCACTTGTGCAGTTTTATTAATTTCCTAAACTTGCAGACACCAGAGCACAGAGGGACGTCATTAACTGAAACAGCTGTCTTCATTTGAAAGTACTGAAGAATTCTGCATATGTCGGTTCACAGTCTAATGAGGTTGTACAATCCGCATCTGTGTTCTGTCTCTACCCAGATACTCACCGAACCTCTCAACCATTTCACTAAAACGTGAAAGTTTCTTCCAAGATCCTAATACACACATGAACACAGGAAACAACTATCAAGATTTTGTGTTAATGTTTAATTCACGGGTTCGAATCTCACTTGGACCTCGGTTTTAATTTTACAGATGTAAAACCCAGTCCATGTTAGAGTTAAGGAGGTTGTCCGCTTTATTACGTTGGGTTTTCTTATTACAGTGTGTATGTGCGTGTGGTGGGTCTTTATGCCAGAATTTCGTTGTGAAACTGAAACTTAACCGGACACCACGAGGGAAATTTTTCCAAATTTGGGGGACCTCAACGACTGCTCTAAATACACCGCTGGAAATAACAAAGAGCAACTGTTTAAAAGTTGTAGATCAAACCGTTAATTAAAACGTCAGTTGTTGTGGTTTCTATTCAAATAACGAAACCACTCTCAGAACACGACTAATATAAGCACACTTAACAGACGCATCACGTGCCCCAACTCATCCTTGTGTACGTATTTTTACACACTACGTTTTTGAATACGCCTTTCTTTCAAGGTCACATTATTTTATAGAAAACCAACGGATGACTGAAACATTAAATCGGAATCATTCATTATGTTAAAACAATTCTAATTACTTCTTAATTTAATAATAAAACTTTGAGCAGCACAAATGTTGTGTCTTCATATTTACTGACACTTTAAATCCAACCACTTTTTAGCTATCCAAGTGTTTATATTTACTGAAATACCATGTTTATACTTTTTTATTACAGTTTTTTTCCAGTATACATATTTTTTTTCCACCGACTATTTGGACTGAACAGGTTTTTTAAAAGATATATTTCGTCTACACCGTCAAAGATAAAGACAGGAAAAAAAAACGTGACAAACGTTGGAATAATGCCAAAAACTGGTAAATAGCTCTTCCAACTAGTGTCGCGACTCCCACTTTAACTGACTAATTTGACCTGAATGTTCAGTGCGTGTTATATTTAATTCATTACTACATTGTATAGTTCCGATTTGCAAGATTTATTTAGAAATTTCAAAAAAGGAAGAAAAACAAAGGTGCCAGGAATATGCAACTTGTGCACTTCATGATCGACTGACCTCTTTCCATCTTATGAATATAAAAATAGTTACGAAATTCGTAACTATTTCGTACACCGAAAAAATGGAGGAGGACTGGAACATAGCAGATATATAAGGGTTGTAGCTATAGGATGGGATACAAAAAAAAAAAAAAACGTTTTTCTGCATTTTCTGATGTATACGAAAAAGGATTTAATCACCATACGTAGAAACCGTGTTTGTTTAAATAACAATGCAAGATAAAAGTTACCGTCAAACAAATGTCTTCGCAAAATATTTTTACGTCGCCAGCATTAATTTGTGCTTACGTTGACACTAGCTAAAGTTGAACTCACGTAGGCTCCGATTTTGACATTAAAAAAAAAAAAAAAGTCCAACTAACAAACATGATTACAGCGTTATCTTGGTCGACTACTGTGTAACGTGAGGAAAGGCCTGGTCAGAGTCTTGTGTAGGAGATGGAGGTTGGTCCCATCGCTCGTGAGTCCCGGGACTGAGGTGAGTAATGACCACGTGGACAGCTTGGAGCTTCTCCATCTTCGGAGGAATATGGCACAGTTTGTAGGTTACGTCATCACCGTGGCGTGGCGCATATTCTCCTTCGATGCTGAAAAACAAAAACAAAGTTGTCGTCACTCAAAGTGTACCTCTGAAACATGAGTTATGCATTCTAAAAAACGGCTAGTGTGGGTATTAACCTGAATATGACGTAAGAAGGTCGAAACGTTGTTCTGCATTTTATTTTATTAAAGTTTTAATACCAATACCAGCCGTGTTTAGAGTACATTTTTACTTTAAGCGGATTTCTCGTCATCGTTAATAATTATACAACTTAACAGATAACTTTGTAGAAATGTTTTAGGTACGCGGTTGTTTACGTACACATTTACTTGTAATTTAAAATAAATGTTTTACAGTAAACAAATCTGAGCAGAAACACAACAGTCAGCTAAAAGCTCACCAACCTTTAAAATCCAAGTGAAACCTTGTCTTCCAGTGTGGATAACGCGCCTTTGAAATAATATTCTGACACTCATCAAATCTACGGCAATGCTTGAAGCTAACTACTGCGCCTGCGTGTACGAGTAGAAATGTTATTGTTTAAGACGGGGGTCACCAAACTTTTCATGATTTGGCCAGATTACTTGGGGAATGAGACGCGCGGGCCACATGATCACTATGTTCAATACTCATAAGCTAGAACGAAAGCTCTCTGTTAAAAGACTTAACACTAAGTTTAGGATGTCACATTAGCCATGTGGGAGTAGCATGCAATACACACATATAATAAAAAACAAACAGAAATATAAACAACATCTTTATTTACCAAAAAGTTATCAAAGAAGGTGACATTAGAAAAAACAATTGTCACATCGCACATAGTGAGTACATATCTGAATTTCACTATGCCGCAAAAAAAGTTAGCGAGATTTATGAAATTGGCGTTTGGCTTTCAAAATATCTTCAATGCTGGGTTTTGAATTGCTGCATCCAATCATTAGAATTGCTTTCAAATGTTCATCAGTCAACCTTGATCGATGTACTGACTTCGCATACTTCATTTTTGAAAATGCTTGTTCACAGACATAAGTTGTTCCGAACACTGATGCAATACCAGATGCGAACTGCTTTAGCTTTGGAAAATCATCTTCAGGTATGCAGCTGTAAAATTCAATAAGTTGACCCTCTCCATGTTTTGCTTTCAACAAGTCATTTCCTTGCAAATCGATGACCTCCAGCTGAAGTTCCACTGGCACGTCATCAATGACGCAATTAAAAGAATTCTGAAAAATGAGAATGTCACTTTCGATTTTGTCGAGATCCGAAAATCTCTAAAAATGCTTATTTAAAATCACCAATGATCTTTTTCTGTAACTCTAGGTTGATATTTTCTGTGATTCCAGCATGAAACTCATTGAAACACTGAAAATAAGAGAGGTTTCCTCCTTCCAAATGTGCTTCAAACAATGACAGCTTTCTCCGAAATCCTTTAATGATTCTATAGAGATCACAGACAAGATTATTCTTCCTCCGAAGTTTCAAGTTCAATTCATTCATGTGGAATATGACGTCAACCAAAAATGACAACTTTGACAACCAGGTTAGATCCGACAGAAGTGGATCGGCTCTATATTTCTCGATAAGAAGTATATCTATTTCTCTTCTCAGCTTATAAAAACGAGACAAGACTTTACCGCAGCTGAGCCACCTCACCGCCATGTGATAAGGCAAGTCACAGAAATCTGAATCAATTTCTTCAAGAAACACCTTGAACTGCGATGATTAAGTGCATGACCCCGAATGAAGTTCACTGCAGAAATGACTGGTTTCAGTACGCAAGAAATATCCAAGTCTTTTCCACAGAGTGCTTGCTGATGTATGATGCAGTGTATGAACAGAGCACTTGGGACATGAAGATCTTCCAACTGTTTCCTGATCAGCCCCACCAGACCCTTCTTTACTCCAACCATGTTTTTTCCTCCATCAACTGTTACACCTCTAAGCTGATTCCACTGAAGGTTATAATCTTGCAAAGTTTTATGCATTTCCATGAAAACATCTTCTCCAGGTGTTCTTCCGTGCATGCTGCAAACTGATGCCAACTCTTCCGTGATCTGAAAGTCCAAATTAACTCCACAAATGACCACGAGAAGTTGTGACGTACTCGAGAGATCAGTACTCATCCTGTGCCAGAGAATACTATGAGAAGTTCCTAGCTTTTTGGCGTATCTGTAATGCGATCTTCTCTCCAAGTTCTTCTGCTCTTCGTACAACTGAAGTTGCTGAAAGGCTGATACTTTCAAAGAAATTGGCTTTTTCAGGACGCAGCTCATTTGCTGCTTCCATCATACACTCTTTAATGAAGTTGCCATCAGTAAAAGGTTTTCCTCGCTCTGCCATCCTATGCACTATTTTGTAACTTGTACGAGTGATAGATTCAGTTTCAGCAAACTTTCTCGTGAAGAGATTCTTTTGAGATTCAAAAACACGTTTCATGGATTCATGTCTCAGAAAGGAACTTTCCTGAAAATTTTAAATGTGTTGATAGATGTTTTGTTTCGTAGTGACGCCGAAGATTGTACTCTTTCAAAACGGCAACACTTTCGGTGCATATCATACAAGTAGCTTTCTGTTTTTTTGTTTCCACAAAGAAGTATTTTTCTCCCCATTCTTCATTGAAAGCACGACACTCACAGTCCATTTTTCTTCTTTTAAAAGCAGCCATAACGATGGGTGAAAAAAAAACAGGATCTGAAAATGAAAAACACAGAACGCTGCGAGAAAAGTATTGTACTGGTCCAAGAACGCACAAAAAATATATTGAAACGTATGTTTCCCACGACACTTACCAAAGATCGAGTTACAAAAAGCGCATAACCCGACTACTAAGATAAATGAGCTTGCTGAAGCGGTAATCCTAGGCCGTTGAATTTAAAAGACGAGTGGATAGGACGAGGATTAAGTCTGTACTTGTTTTCGAAATCCTAATGCTTTCATAGATACGAGGTCTGTTAAAAACATACGCGGACTGTTTGAATTGCGCGGCTCCAGTTGGTTCCAGGGGAATCCGCTTGGTGTCGCTAGGTTCGCACAGATCAGCTGATTACGACGCCATTTCCCGATTGCAGATATCTTCATTTGTGTATTAGCTACGCGGTTTTAAGTGAAGTGCGATTTTTTCGTTTGGCGGATTTCAAAATGAATGACCTGAAGGAGCAACGACTTGCTGTGAAATTTTGTGTTAAACTTGGAAAATCTGCAACTGAAACTTTTGCTATGCTTAACACGGCTTACGGTGATGTTGCTATGAAGCGTACGGCATGTTTCAAGTGGCATGAACGTTTTAAGGATGGTCGACAGTCCATTGAAGATGATGAGCGTCCTGAACGTCCTTCCACCTCAACTAACGACCCACACGTCGACAAAATCAACACCCTGGTGCGGGCAAATCAACGTCTGGCTGTCAGGGCTTGCTGAAGAGTGTGGGATATCAGTTGGATCTTGTTACGAGATTTTGACCGAAAAATTGAAGATGCACCGCGTTGCTGCGAAATTTGTGCCTCAGAACTCGTGTGTTTTTGGCCAAACACTCGATCACTGTTCTTACCCAACCCCTACTCACCTGTTCTTGCTTCTTGCGATTTTTCTTGTTCCCCAAACTCAAAAGACCCTTGAAAGGAAGAAGATTTGAAACGATTCCCGAGATTAAGGCAAATGCGACGAAGGAGCTGGAGGACATTACAAAAGAAGCGTACCAGGACTGTTTCAACAAGTGGAATCACCGTTGGGATAAGTGTGTGCGTTGGGGAGGAGAGTACTTTGAAGAGGTTCCAGACCTGTAACTTCTAAATAAAGTACATTTTGTTTTATGACGTCAGTCCGCGTATTTTTTGAACAGCCCTCGTACGTGCCTCGATATGAATAAACTGACAGCAAGGGCGAAAGAAGAATTTTCCTATTGGTTAAAAATGCGCGTGACAGCCTTATTTCTTTTTATCATAACGTCTTGTGTTTGCCAGCTTAAAGCGACCATTGGTGTGACTTATTTTGTTATGACAGTCGGACATTTGATGAAATGTCAATTTTTATTTCCAAGCGGCTAGCTGCTGGCGGGCCGGACAAAATGACCTCGAGGGCCGTAGTTTGGTTGTTCTCAAAAGTGCATTATCTAATTACGGAATTTAACATAGGTAGCAATAATTACTTAAAAATGATACATGAAAATGCATTGTGGAAATATACTGGGTATTAATAGTAGAAATAGTGTTGTTTCGGGATATTTCATAAAAAAAAGTTTACGTTCTGACTTGTACAACTATAATTTTTCTTGTATGTATCAGTTTCACTTCGTACAATTACAACGTTGTTTTCAGAAACGTTTGTTTGTAGTTAAGCGCTAGGCTACACAATAGGCAATCTGTGCTGTGCACACCACGAGCGATCGAAATCCGGTTTTTAGCGTTACAAGTCAGTAGTCATAGCGTTGAGACACTAGGGCGGAGGCTGTTGTTTTCAGATATGGAGTGTCGTTCTTAAATGTTCAAGAGTATAGGACGGTCCCTTTAAGGTGGTCTTTGACCTTTGTATTCTGCCCCCTTACAGTTCGACCTTGATAAATCGTTGAAATGTGTCACATGTGTTTTATTCCTTTGATTTTACTTCAATTCGAAGAATGTCTTCAAACTACGTTCTTGTTTCTATTTTTAAACAGTTGGTATTTATTAAGACCCATTAATCGTGTTCATATTTATTATAAGATGAGATTTGTTTCTATATTCCAGGAAAGTTGTCGCCGACGTGTTCCATAAAATGATTATCACCCGAGATAAAGTTTTATGGTTTCTTGTTGATTGAATATCGTGCGATTTTTATGTTTGCGTTTCACCACTTTTTATGGAAGAAAATCTTATATTTTTCATAATCCACTGTTAAACTCGTTGGCAACAAGCTTGTCATGCGAAACTTAAATTCACAAATTTTAAGGTTCCATTTTTTTTAAAACAACAAAAAGCTATTGTTTCCAGATCCCTATAACCACAGGTACCAAATCCAGTTGATTGTTCGTTAAGGTTTAAGTTAAAGTCACAGAAAATATCACCAAAATACGCCGTTAGATGTAAACTAATTTACAATTACATTTAACAATATATTTAAGCATTCACTTATCGGTAACAGTATCTGTTGAAAGTACAAGTTTTAATATGTAGTGTATTAAAAAAAAGCTGAAATATTAACAAACTCACAACCTTACTCTGAAATATGAAAGAAGATATCGTCTGATCCATCGTCGGGTGTAATGAATCCATGTCCCCTCTGTCGGCAAAAGTACTTAACTTTACCATACTGAACAGGATTGGAGGCTGCTCTCTCTGACCTGTGGGTAGTAAGAATGTCAGACATATCGCAACTCACTCCATTAAACAGCATGCGAAAATTAAAAATAGAATAATTTTAGGTTCTTCCAGAACTGTTAGAAATAAACGACCAGACGACACGGTTTTGGGGAACGAGAAACAAGACCTTCACATCTAGCACATTATAAACAAGACCTTCACATCTAGCACATTATAAATCTATTTCCTGGATAATTACTCGAAGTTTAATTTATTATACTAAACCACCAGTTGAATGTTTAGACAGGAAATTAAATTCGCTTCCCAACGGTAACAAAAGCAAATTAAAATGGCTTCTAAGTTATCAAACACGATAATTAGAACTATCGCTGTAGAAACTTCCAAATATATTTCATTGAAAACCTCGAACAGCGAGCGTGTGCTATACCAACTTATATCACGTGCTCGGAAAGGTGACTTATCCCCACCAGGCAATAACAAACGTATCAATATACAACGAAAGGATAAATTCCGATTTTGAAATTATACAACAACTCGGTTAATCGTGTGGAATCGATCGCTATGCATGTATGCATCTCCAGGTACTAATCTCAGGGGTATATAAAAAACACACACTGTTCAACTCAGTTTACCGATAAAAACCGGACCACTATATACAACACACACTGTTCAACTCAGTTTATCGATAAAAACCGGACCACTACGTACAACACACCCTGTTCAACTACTACTTTTCTAAACCGTCTGCCCAAAACATTGCTAGAATTACACATAGTAACGTTAATGATACAAATATCTAACCTCTTTAAAACGGAACTTCCTACCACTGACATAGCGTGCGAAAAACTCACCTGTGTATATACATTGTTCTCATATTAAATAAAAAAAATTATACTTGAAATCATAAGCCAAGCAATGGCGCTTATATCGTCTCAAGCCCTTGTTCTTACAAAATTGTGGTTTGCCTATAATAGGGACCTTAGGTATACACAAGTATATACAAGTTCAAAGGTTACACACACTGACCATCCAGGAAAACTAAACATGCTGAGCAGACAAACTATACACTTGGACCTTGTGCCCCTACCCAACCAAAATAAGAGAATAAAGTTGTTCTAGCTTTACTAGTGCGTGTCACTTACCTTAACGCATCAGAACGTTTATTGAGCTATTATCACCTGTCACTCTCGCTAATGAAATACAGAGACTAGTTCATTACTCTCACTGTAAACAACACCAAAGTCTAGTTCACTGTTAGCTGTCACTCTGCTGAATATCTTAACCTAAAGTTAATTTTCATCTGTAAACCGCTACATCATTCACTGTAGTAAATTAGTTTTCAACTATCTATCTTTCTTTATCTTCAGCAAGCCCGAATCTAGATAACTGAGTTATTTTTATTATACTGTGTAACTAGTTCACTATTTACTTCACTACAGTAACTTTGTGTATATATCTCACCCCTGGGGTAGGTTGTTCATTGGTGCTATCCCTAACTTCTCACAATGTTACCAATACATACATTGAAGCTGTCCGGGTCCTTCGAGTAATGACAGGGCTGGGGATATGGCTACCTTCAGTAGAAACTGGGAAGGTTAGTGGATTCTCAGGTTGAGAATCGTGGCGAATATTGGCATGATGTGACATCTGAAGAAGAAATACACCAGAGTTAACACCACACGTGTTATCACTATTAATTGCCTTAAGTCTAACTATTAACTACCATACTGCCCCTAATTACTCCCTCTCTAATTATGACACCAGTATTTTTATAGAGCTTATATTGTGTAACAGTAATAGTAACTCAATCTATAATTCAATTTTATTAACGTAATTTTGATTTTAAAACAAACAACACAAACACTTATTAGCATTGAAATCTACAAATCTCGTGAAATATCAGTACCCCTCCCTGTCGGCGTTAATTAGAAACAAAATCTCTATTTTGTTTAATTCATACTTCACCACTTTAATCTTGAATAAATTAATATTTGATAAAGAAAGGTAATACGATCAGAAATATACAAGTGTCTCAACTAAAGTGCTTGGCATAGAGTCATTTAAATCTTTGAGACAAGTGCTCTGTTGATAGTAGTAAAAAACAACAGACATTGAATGTCAAAAGAAGAAAATACCTAGATATATAAATCATTAGTTGGTTACATTTTGAATAGTGTGTAGGGCTTTGGTCATCTCATACAAGATAAAATACTGAATTAATGGAAACAGTTGATTTTAGAACCAGAAGACTTATTTCAAAGGAACAGATGATTCAAATCTAATAATGCAACTTCTCGTGGAGGATCACTCTCAGGTGAAACAAATGTTTTTTGTTTTTTTTTTATATCCATCCTACCTAGTTTTTAAAAGTTCATTTCCTTCTTAAACTCCTGCAGTGTTAGGCTTTGCTACTACCAATGGTAACTTATTCCACAAACCAATCACCACGTTTTTAAAGTAAAACTCTTAACTTGAGCATAGCCAGTCTTACCAAATCTTAAGTTTGTGCCATCTTGTCCTACAGTCTCTGAAATATAATAAAAGTCAAAGGTCTTTAGCCAATTTACACCTTACAGAGCATTGTCAACTTCAATGGTCTCAAATTTCTTTGTACCATTACCTGAAAACAATGATGAAAGAAAACCCAATTACAAGATTTTAAAATGCCAGACTAGACTACGGGTGAATTGGTTATTAAATGGGCTGCTGTCAGCAGCACTGGTAGCCAACATTTTTGAAAAGTTTAAAAAAGAATAAAAGGTTTACATAAAAATAGAGGATAGGTTTACATTTATACAAGGGTGGGTGCGTACGGAAAGCCATAGAGGACCAAATGGTGCATTGTTGTCCGTGTGTTATGATGTTAACATCTCCCTGGGTGATATCAAAAATCAAAATCATATCAAAAATAATTTTTGAGAATGTTAAATTTTACTATAGATATTATATGAACACTTCCTAAATGAACCATGGTAACATCTCTCCCAAACACAGACAATTTTGGCCTTTTGCAATGTGTTATATCTATAAAACATTGGATCCTGATATGCAACCATTCCAGTTGCACCAGTCATCATACATGGTTGGGTTGGTTGGTTGATTTGATGTTTTATGGCAAAAAGCAGCTCGGCTATCTGCGACAAACATCCGATAAAAAGTTAAAATCAAGTTAAGTAAAATTCATAAAAGGAAGTTAAGGTAAAACAAAACAAAGTTAAAAAAACAAACAATAAATAGCATAAAACCAATATTTACATCTAGTCTATAACGTTAAGAGAAAAACTACAGTAATACAAGTTGTAAAGGACTCTGTAGCATAATTGCAATTATCATAACTCGCTAGGAAGACTAACAGGTAAGTACAAAAACTACCGTCAGTCACCTGGAGTTGGCCTTCCCAATCCTGCTTTCGAGTTATTTGACGTTACGGCCATTTTCTAATTTCAAATCGAACTGGATGGACTGCGATTCTTAAAGGGAATCACATTGAAAACGGTCTAATGTATAAATTAAAAAACTTAAATGGCATTAAAAAGATTAATGTCCTTTAAAAAAATTAAAAACATTTCCAAGGTGGACAGTGTCACCATCACCAACAACACTGTCTGACGTTACGGATAAACCTTCGGAAAGAACATGTTTAAAATGGTGCTGTCGTTTGACATAACGACGGCAAAAAAAGTAAAATGTGGCTTATTAGATCTGAGTGTTACATAGGCAACACGTTAATGCATTAGTTCCAAATAAAAGAAATCGACGAGTTAAAAAACTGACCAATGCGTAGTCTACTTAGAACAACTTCCTCTTTCCGATCCTTATGGAAGCAAGACAACCAAAGTCTAATATAGGGTTTTAATTAGAAAAGTTTGTTTTCGCGTTGCTCACTCAAAGTCGAATGCCAGCTGACACGGAGCCGAACCTTGAATACAGAACCATAGTCCATGTATAGAATAGGCACAGCTGTGATAGTGCCACAGCAGACAGGTTTAGCTGCGATATCAGCGAGCTCGTTCTCGCGAATACCAATGTGACCCAGTATCCAGAAAAAAACTGGATAGAAGTAGAGGTTTGAGAGAAATTGGTCAGTCCGTTTTAAATACTGGCGAGAACAGGGTGTGGACTAGCGTAAAGCGATTCCAGGGCCATTAGAGAACTAAGCGAGTCAGTATAAATAATGCAGTTTGAGTACTGCTTAGCTTCTATGGGATCCAGGGCAAGAAAAATGGCGTACAGTTCAGCAGTGAACACAGAAGCTGAAGAGGGGATTCTGCACGCAACTACCAAACCACAACAAACCATGGCAGAGCCCATATAATCATCTGATTTCGAACCATTTGTATAAATAGGAATGGAAAGATGGTTCGAAAGATGTTCAGCAAATAACAGACAGTATTTCCAATCAGGAGTGTCTGCTTTTCTCAGATGACTTAAAGATAGGTCACATTTGGAGACTGTAATAAGCCATGGTGGGATGGGCTGACCAGTGTATTCAGCAATGTTATCCCAGGACAGACCCAATTTATCCAACTGTATTATACAGCCAGTAACTGCTGGCGATGAGGTTCAAGAGTGTGGGATGTCTACGGAAAGTATCCCAGGCCCGTTTTTGAGCCTTCCGTGCCTTGTGGCAGGCAGGATTCCACCATGGACAAGGATATAGTGGAAAACGTGTCAAGATTTAAAATACATTAAGCAGCTGCTTGTATAACTCAGTCAGTTACTGCTGCCACACAGTCGTCTATTAATGGCTTACAGACGATGGCAGGATCAAGTTCTGCAAGAGCAGTGAAAGAGAGCCAGTTTGCCTGATTCACTTTTCATCGAGGCATGCGGGTCGGGTAGCATCAACCACGACCAATCTCTCTCAAGATTATAGGAAAATGATCACTGCCTCGTGGATTATTGCTAACCCTCCATGAAAAGTGGAATAGTGAAGGGGAGCAAATTGAGAGATCAATTGCAGTAAAGAACAGATTAGTGCATGAAAATAAGTAAAAGAACCGCTATTGAAAAGAGAAATATTGTAATCAGAGAGCATACTCTCTACGGAGTGACCCCTCCTATCAATATCAGCACTTCCCCAAATAAGATGATGTCCATTAAAGTCCCCCAGGTTTAAAACGGGAGATGACAACTATTCAATGAGAGCATCAAGATCTGATTGATCATAGATATCTTCAGGAGCCAGGTATAGAGAACAAACAGTGATGGTACAACCAAAGTAAACACGGATGGCTACGGCCTCCAAGGGCGTGTCGAGTGGCAAAGACAAGTTAGACATATGCTGATCAACCAACACTGCCACCCCTCCATGCACTCGTCCATCGCACAACCTGTCATTTCTGTACAAAGAAAACCGCCGAATGGTGACTGTATCGGCAGGTTTCAGAAATGTTTCCTGAAAGGAAGGACAAACAGGATGGTAGGAAGCAATCAGTGTTTTGATGTCATCTAGATTAGAACGTAAACCTTGACAGTTCCATTGTATCAAGGTAGCCATTTTTATTTATGTGTAGGCGAATTGGGTAGAAAACCCTTCTGTTTACAACGTCTTTTTCTTTATTTTCTTTATTCAGGAGGTCTGTCGACCTCCATAGATCCTGCTCTGGGTTAGTTGGGCAAGTCTTTGCTATTGGAAGAGGATTCCAGCAACTGAGGACATGAACGAATGATCATTTTAGATCTTGGGGTGGGAGATGTTCCCGAGGAAATGCCTGTACCCAGAAGGAAGTGGATCTTGGGGTTTGCTGGAATGTATGTTAGGGACACAGATGGGTGCTGAAGTTGATTCATCAACTTTTTTAACCGTGGAGGTGAAAAGACTTTTCATTTGGTTTGAGAATGATTATTTTGGAGACACAGAGATCCATCTGCATTTCCACTGTAGTAGTGGAACGAAGTGCAGCAGCATACGTCAGAGATAAAGCAGTGGACAGCAACCTTTGAGCCTCATGGTAAGTAATGTTATGAATTGTTTTTAAATGTTGCACCTCTTTCTTCCAACCATTTACGGTAAGAACGAAAGTAGGATGGGTGAGAGCCATTGCATCTGATGCAATGAGGGTCTGTTTCACACTTGTAGGCATTGTGGTCCTTGCCACCACAAAAGGCACAAGTCAAGGAATCATGACATGATGTCTTTGAGTGACCGAATCGCTGACACTGGAAACAACTGAGAGGGTTTGGAATGTATGGCTGTACCTTGCAATTAAGATGACCTGCCTTGATGGTGGCAGGTGGACGTGGTGATGTAAATGTCAGAATTAGGGCAATAGTCGGCATCATAATTCCATCTTTGAATGGAAACACACCTTACTACACAAACTCTTTGGGCAGAGAAACCAGCAAGAAACTCAGACTCGGAGATGTTCTTCAAATCTCTCTCAACAATAACTCTTAGTGACGAATTCAAAGTAGCATGGGGCATAACCTCAATGGATATATTCCCAATCGCCTTTGAATGTAAAAGGAATTCACTGTGTTTAGGTGTGGATGTTTTCACCAATATGTCACCAGAGCGAGGCTTTCTGACTGACTTTGGAGAGCTAGCAAGTACCTCTGGTGTCTTCTGAATGAAAAAGGGAGACATTTGCCCAAAATATTTGTCTGAAAGAGAATGTAATATAAGAAAATGAATTACAGGTGTTACAGAGGTTGAAGATTGGTCTTCAGAATCTTCAACACATGGTCATTTACCAATGGTATGTTTTTTCACTATTATTTTTTAAACTTTGATTAGGGGGATCCGTAATAATAAAAAGAATGTTTCAGTGCCCACTAATACCACTCACCGTGGAACCCTACAAGAGGACGCACTACAGTGCCAAACAAGGACATTGCAGCAATGCCAAGATATTTTGAGCACTATACCCAAACACCAGTATCAGATACAATGTCCACAACATCAGCTGAGAACATCCACTACTGGTGCTTGGTTGACCCTAGCCTAAGTGGACCAGCCAATTGGCCCTATGGGGGCCACCCCAAGGCGGCTCTTCTACAAGAATTCAAGGCCAAAGTGGTGTGTTAGGGTTGGACCCCTCCACCACCAGCATCCTTTACTTACCGTCATGGGTCGTCATGCACGAGCAAACACACACACGGGTGGATGTTTAGATCCCAGAGGAGATAAACAAAAAGAACAGAACCTTCCCTGGGAGGTCCCCTCACCACATACAGGAATCCACATCAAGTGTGCCTGGTTGGGATAGATGAGTTTCATACATCGAAAAAGGGTTTGCTGAAAATGAAACAAAACCAGGCTAGCTTACAAAGGGTGTAAGGGATAAAGATAAAGGAAAGCATTATGAATTAAAGAAATTTAAACTAACTACTATAACAGGCAACTTAAAAGTTTATTGAAAGTAAAAAGGGTTGGTTAAACAAGAAATTTAGATATCAAAAAGGGCACACAAGGGAGACTTGAAACATAATATAGGTATTTATTTAAATACTTTAAGAACTAACAAATTGTTGGGCCTTTGAGGGATAATAAAAAAGGCTATTTTCTGATGATTATAAGATGGCTGGGTTTGTACAAATGAATATTTTAATAATATTTCTTATCCTGAAGATTTGGATGATGGAAACAAGATATTGTTAACTGTGGGACTAAAGCAGTTTAAAGGGTGATAAAAACTCCTGGACCAGTAAAAAAAAAAAAAAGAAAAGTGAAAAGGATACATATTTTTAATGTGTAATTTAATAGTGGGCTGATGCCAGCAGATTGGAAGTTCACTAATGATACTCATTAAGGTTGTTTATAAACAGTGTAAGTAATTATTATTATTACATAAGTGGTGGTAAAATGTTTGAGAGTCTGAAGGATATGTTTTGCAGATCCATTTAACAAATCTTAAAATTTTGTTTGAAATTGAAAGTTGTTTCATTAGCAGAAAATCTTTGAATAGGTTTTTCTTGTGGTGATGAGGGTATGAATTTGAAGTTTCAGAATGAATTTAACAAGGTGCTATGTAAGAGTTAAAAAAACATCTATAGGCATGGTGGGCAAGTTGGACTGAAAAAAAAAAGAGGCTGAATGAGAAAGCAGGATTTGTCATAAATTGAGTTTAATCAAATTAGATTAATATCACAAGTTGGATAGGCACCACAAGACTCAATGTTTATGTCTTTGCTATTTTGATTTACATCAATGACATATGAAGGAATGATTTACAGATTGCTTAAATTTGCTGCTGATATTTGGTTCTTGGGTATTGTTGGCTGTGAAAAGAATGCTGCTGCTTTACATAAGGATTAGTTTATTTGGAAAGTTAGGTGAATATGGCCAACAGTTTTTAATTACACAAAATGAATATTAATGGATAAGAGATATAATTTAAATTACATTTAATTGGAACAATATTAATGGCTTTACACACAAAAAAGGAACTTGGAATTTTGGTTGATCAGTTACTGTTACTTATGGTAGGACAAATACAATATTAAGTTATATGTATAGAAATACTGAATATAACCCGAAAGAGATTATAGTTTTAGTTTGGCAATATCTGGAGTGTTATATTCAGACTTACCTTACCTTGGCTTCTTACCTTAAGAACAACAAACTGCTGGGAAAGTACAACCCATGAACTTGTTTCCTCTTGAAAAAAATAAGAATCAAAAGATGGGATCTGAATGAGATGTTTACAATTAAGAAAATTTACAGTGTAAAATAACCGATGCATTGACTTTTTGTATTTAATAGTGAAATTGGAAAGAAGAGGGAACAGAAATAAAAATTATGAAAGACTTGAAGTACCGTCAACTAATCCCACATGGTTCTTTTATGGCAGATTAGTCGGCCCTTGGAATGGGTCAAGTTCACATATGGTGAATGCAGTAAATTTAAGGAAAGGGTTAATAAATATTTAAATGAATCCAATAAGGACTGGTTTTGGGCTTTTTTTTAAAGTTTAGTTGATGGTATAGCCTTAATGAACCAAAGGAAAAAAAGCCAGATATTTTTGTCAAACTTTGCAAAATTCATGAAAAGAGGGGGTTTATCACATACAAAGTTGTCCACTAAGTACATACAAATAGTATCACTATCTTAAAAGTAACTACAAAATTTGATAATACTTTTATGTATTGGACTATGTGTATGTCAGATAATATTCAACCTCAAGTAATGCTGAACTGATAAACTAATCGGTTTTAAAATTGTCATACAAGTGCATCACCATGTTTGTTTTCGTATTAACTGTGTAAAGTATGTTTGCCATATAACAATTACTAATTTGAACACTTTATTAAAATTATGTGATGTTGGACACACCATCTTCTAGCAAAACAGCTATAACAAATACAGTATAGATCTCTAGCACAAAAATATGAACTCACTGTTTTCTTTCTTTAGGGATGAGTTTCTTAAACAGAAAGGGAGCATTTTCAAGGCACAATAAATAGACTAACTGTGGAGAGCATGGGGAGAAAGTCCAATTAATCACTTGACCTTAAACTTCTGTGAGAGGGAAGTCCCCAACAAATAAAACCCTTCCAAAGTAAGAAAGTTTCTGTGGGAGACACTGTCACTGGTCTCCAATGAATCATACAAAGGCACCAAGTTTTTTTTAAAGCCTAATTTCTAGTCTGCAGTACTCATTTAATAAATGTTTTTAGTAGCAGTTTAGTATTAAATATCAAATGTTTGCTATTAATAAAGTTCAAATTCTTTCACACACACACAAAAGCCATTTTCTTTTGTAATTAAACAAAGTTAGTTACCCATGCCAAAACAAACATCACCCAGCCCCTTTGTTTCAAGTTTCTGGACATTATAAACAGCTATCATCTATCTGGATGTTATAATTAAGAAATACTATGCAAATTATAATTGACAACCAAGGGTGCAAGTTACCATAAATTAGTATAATAGCATAAACTCTACAACAAACTTTACCAAGTATCTATACTCTTCAAAGTACTTTCTTAAAAAGGTATTCATAAATATTCTGCATTTTTAATTTAATAGTGAAAAATCTCTCCACTTATTGTAAAAAATACCAAATATTCAAGAGTTTGCACTAAGTGGCAGGGTTATATTTAAAAAGTGGTGCTAAACCGTCTGAATTAAAACCTCAATTTCTTAAGTCTTTAAAATATTACATATCACTTGTAACTTATATTTCAAAATTATGACGCGACTTAATAAATGTTAACCACTTGTACTCAAAATATATTACAAACATTCGTAGAATGTTTCATATTTAATGACAGTTTGCATTTAAAATCAAAAACTTATTTAATATATTCTGTAAAGTAATTTTATTGGTTCCTTACATTATTCATAAATTTGTTGAAATAATATATGAATTTAAACAAATAACCTTGGAAACAATATTACATGTAAAAGTTATTCCTCAAGACGGCTTAAGAGAGATGAATTTTAGACACTCAGTTATGTTTCTGTACGAATAGATCTTGTTCTCCGAGTTGAAATTTGAAGACAGAGAAACAAAGATAATTAGCCCACCTTACATATTCTACTCAAGAAAAGTCGCTAATACTAAGTAACTTAATAACAAACCATGATTTGAATATTAAAATCAATTCCAAAATACAAGTGGTAATTTTTAAACAACTTACCACAAGTTATATTGACGGTAATATTTTAACAAGCTGCTTGCTAATCTATTAATCAGATTGTATAAAGTTTCGATAATTAATATCGATTCTTGCACACTTACAGATTCCTTATATCACCTCGCAACCAACTCTCAAACCTTCATCGCATGTTATTTATCAGTCGTCTCGGCGACATCAGCTCCATCTTTAAAATCACCACCGTTTACATCGATGGTTGTAAAATTAGAGAGTTAATCTCGATATTATTTTAAAAGTAGAGAGGACATATTTCAAATTCAAACCCAGTCCTAGCCATCAAGTATAAGAATTATTAATTATTTACTACTCACAAACCTGATTCTGATACAATGGCACACTACATATCCAATAATATAAATGAATACTGATACAAATATTCAATAATATAATTAAACATTTTATTAATAAATTAATTATTCAACATAATTTTATGTAAAAGTTTTAAAATATATAGAGCTTTATAGATTGGCAATTTACATGATATTACCTCACATTTACATTGTATTTTTTACAAAGATCTTTCTAAAACTCCCTTTGCTAACCCTATACACTTTTCCAAAACAAAATGTAATAACATTTTAGCTGCATGCCGCTGTCGACAAGGCTTTTCACCCATCAAGTTGGCTGAGAATGCAAAATATGAAAACGCTATTTACCGGTTGTTCCACATGACATACTATTTGGCGTACACGTTTAATGCACGATATTACCAATTTCTCGCATGAAATTTACCTTCATACTGACACCCTCTGGGAAACACGAAAACCTACCTTTTCCCCAACCCTAACAATAAACAGTAGGATTGTCCTTCACACAGTTTCCTTCTTTCAATTATATCATAATTATTCTTGTTTGTACAAGTGTCAAATCAGGCAATAGATTCATTATTTAATTCAATATTACAACGATTGCGTGACAGTGCACTTTATATGAATCTACATTTCTAAAAAACAAAGGCTTGAATGTAACTAATAAACGTTTTGGATCTTTAAAGTAAAAGTGTTCGTGAAAACCTGTTTGAGTCGTAATACTGTTACTTAGAACGCGAGTTAACTTAATTACTGTGACCCTATACGGTAATGTAAATGTCTCTTTTGTAGTGAACACTGTTTGATAAAGTTTTAATTATTATATATGTATAACAAAAATGTAGTATTCAACAACTTTCGATTTTTGGAGGGAAATTTTGAACTATTTTAGTCTTATGCGAACTTAACACTGCCAGTATCAGCCAATGGCAAGACTTCCTTTATTTGAACTCGTAAATTATTTTGATACGTGTTTTCAGAAGGGTGGTCCACGTAAAGAGTTTGAGATTGTTGAGTACAATAACTGTTCAATGTGGAATTAATAAATGCTAACTGTTTTAACCCTTTTCTGGATGGGTGGGGCATGCCCGTTGATAATCGATAGTTAAGTTCATAGTTGTGAGTCTGAGAAAATTTATATGAATTTGTAGGCTACATTTCGTAGTTTCCATAATTTTTATTACGATAATCACTTTATTCTTTTGATAAGGGTTAACCGCGAGTCATTTTTAGTGTTAGGAAACATTTTAGGTAGTTTTTATCTTCATGCAGTAGATGGAGACGTAATACTTTTTAACTAACAAAATTATATTATCAAAGAACCGAAATCACACTCTTAAGGTAGCAATGTTTTAAGGTGTTTCTTGATACCTTTATAAAAAAATAAATATTGTGTAAAAATATATAATTGATTTATTAATTTGATCTACGCACAGAATATTTTGTGTAAATCAAAATTCGTATAGATATGTATATAATAGTTTATTAAAATCCATTTGATGGTCAACATACAAGTAACACAACGGAATGCATAATACCCAAATTCAAAACACTATTTTTCAAGCAAGTTCTGATTCAAGAAACTGCTGATTTTGATTATGCCTGAACCTTACCAAAATAAATACCACATAATAACAAAGCTCTTGTACAATTCAGCTTTATATTTACAATTAGTTTCCAGTTGTGGGGTTAGTTTTGTTAGATACAATACTAATAATAACTAATCTTGCTGCTTCACTGGATTACGTAACAGTACACGAGGTATGCAGAGATGGCTTCAGGAATTTTATGCAAACAAAAGATGTACTTCAAAGAAAAAATATCAGTGAAAGATGTATTTATTCACTCTCTTTTTCCTGAACTACAACGTTAAAAACTTTAAGGTTTTATATTTTAATTGTAAAAGTTGAAAACGTACGTGTTACTGAGAAGTCTGTCGTAATAATGTTAACTTCTCCTTAAGAAGGTATCACCCAGTATCACATACAAAAGTTGTGATGGTTCTAGGTCTAGTTTGAAAACCATTACGGCTACCATCGTTACGGTGTTGTAAAAATACTAAAATATGTGATATATAATAATTTAGTATATACATATATTTGTTAGCATCTAATATAATATGGTTTGAGTTTTGTTTTCAGTTACATTCATAATGTGTGGTATATGTTGAAAGAAAGAAAAAATAAAATTAATTAATATCTAACTCAGATCAAAGGTGAATTATTTTTATTGTCAAAGTAAATTTAGTATCTTAATGGTTTTCAACAAAACTACCCACAGTTTAAGAATGTCACGTTTGCAATTGAAAATAAAAGTAAAGGTTTTTATGTCAACTTCAATACATCTATATATTATAAATTATGAAATAACTTATCTGATTATTCATGCAACATACTTACTGATAAAACAAACACATTTCCTTCCTACAACCCCTTTTTTCAAAGATTTCAGTAATCAAATTTTCACCATTTTATGTTAAGGGTTTCTAAAAGCAGGTATGTCTGTGGACCAGCATTTCTCAACCATAACCACCTTACTAGTCTATGGAATTTCAAGAAAAAAACAAAACAAAACAAAACAAACTGATAGAATATTTCCATATAAGTAATGACAGTTTTTCCCTGTAGTTGCAATTTAGTGGCCCATGACAGTTTAATGAAGCAACATGGCAGTCACTGGTATGGAAAGTATTGAAAAATGCTGCTGAAAGGTAATATATCCATAACTTAAAGTTTAAGAGAGAAATACAAGGTTTGCACATTTTTAAATTTTCTCACCTGACAACATATATATATATATTAACAAACGTAGTTGTATATATATATATATATATATATATATCCATTTCTAAATTCGCAGTTTTCTTATCTTACACAAAACCAGAAAAACATTCATCACTGTATAAGTTTCAGGAACTTGTTAAAACATTTAAAGATTGGTTGAATATCACAGTTTCTATTGTGACTGTAAAATACATCAGTTGTGCAAATTATAAAACTCTGTAAATATTCCTACCTCAAAGTGTCGTTTTGAAAGCATTAGCATGAAGACCACAGTATATTTTTAAGATTCTGTGAATAAGAATACTGTTAGTGTGTATGTAACAAATCAGTTCCTTTATTTGTACATGACATCACATTGGTTACTTTGAGCATTCTAACATTGTACAAAGTTTATAAATGACAGTACATCCTGCTGTCTTGTGTCATTAGACATTAAATAACCATATTTGGAATTTAACAGCAAACATTTTAAGCTCACTACACAAAATAACGGAAATGAAAGACAAACCAATATTGTAAATGTTTAGGTAATATTAAGAGGTATGCATACACATCAGATCTTTTGTTTTGAACATACCTTGTAACATTAGGCAAAATGTTTGAAAGACACTAAACTGGACCTTTAACTTTAACAAATATATACTTTAACATAATTTTGATTCTTCCAAAAGCACTAGATGTTATGGAACAATCCTAGTAAAATAGTCTCTTCATATGAAAACAACTATTTAACCATTATTATGGGTGTTTTATGGTTGTTAATGATTCTTGTTTACTGGCAACATCCGAGAGTCTGAGCAGTAGAAATTGTTTGTCTCGTCCAGCATCAATAAGTTGGTCCTTCAAAACTTCAGCCATATGCTGGTAAGCTGACAACTGGGCCAAATAGTAATATAAGGTCAAGCTGAAAAGATAAATGCAATTAAAAAAAACAAAAAAATTTGCAGATGGTGATTTTAGTTTTTATTAAAGATATACATTAGAACAAGAGCTAGACCACCATATTAATTCTAGTATAATTTATAAAACACGGTTGTTACTGAAATAAACGCAGCTGTAAAAAATTTTCCTTGGTCATTACAGAGTATCTTATTGCAAGTAATATCCTTTCCTTTCATGTAACAAGAGCAAAACAAACAATTCTGATAAAAAAAACTGATTCTGATATATTATGTTTAGATGATTCAAACATGTCTGACGATGTTCTAAAAACAAACACTGCTTCTCAGAAAAGTAAAATCTGTATGATAGATAAAACTGCAGGAGGCATCACATGAGAAACATTATCAAAAAACAAATAAACATATTAGAATAAGAATAGTAGTATATGGTCATATCTATCAAAGAAAACTTACCATAAAATCATAAAACAAGGTACAGCAAAACCAGCACTTGTCATGAAGTCAATAATGTTTTGTAACATCGTTGGCCATGAACGAACCATGTCTTTGACTGGGGACCACATAGTAGAGTAACTACGGAATGGACCACAGCTATAGGATGGTGAAACCCTATGACAGGTACAAGTAACAATCTCATAACACATAAACTAATACTTTAAATATTCTTTTATACTTATGGTTTATGAATGAAACATCAGAATAAATATCTACATAACAATATCAGAACTATTAAGTTATATACTTAACATACTATTAATACAACTAAGCTTAACTTATATACTTAACATGCTATTAATACAACTAATCTTATATACTTAACATACAGTTAATACAACTAATCTTAAGCTATATACTTAACATACTATTAATACTTCCTGTCTGCTGCTCTTGTCTTTAACCAAGAATTTTTTCACTTTAATCTTGTCTATGACAAACATGTACATATTTCCACACTGTATAATTACTGTGATAATTCTTTCTACCATAAACAGTATCCAAAAACTTACATAAAGAAATTTCTCCTGAAACTTTGTAAAGTTTAGTTTTACTTTGTCAAAAGAATGACAGAAGGAATAATTTCTAACTTTAATAAACATCCAGGTTTCTTACACCTCTTCATTGATGATGGGTTAACTCAAGGTTACAACATTTAGTTACAAAATTTAGGAAAAGAAGACAATGTATGGGTGAAATTACGGTCATAATAAACATATATATGCAATATGTACAAATGTTTTCTTTTTTTTTTTTCCCCATATTCTGTAATTATGGAGTTTCATCAAGTACTGACAGCTGCAGTTATTAATTATATAAAACTCTTCGTGAGCCTTGATTTTTGAGTGCCCATCTTAACCAGAAAATAAATTATTACAACTTCAGAGAGCACTGTTACTTACTCAGATACTAAATTATCAGAACTTCTGAGAGCACTGTTACTTACTCAGATATTAAATTATTAGAACTTCAGGGAACATTGTAATTTACTCAGAGGGTAAATTATCAAAACTCTGAGAGCACTGTTACTTACTCAGTAAATTATCAGAATTTCAGAGGAAACTTACTTATTCAGATAGTAAATTATTAGAACTGTAAAAGAGCACTGTTACTTACTCAGATAGTAAATTATAAGAATTCTCTGAGCACTGTTACTTACTCAAATAGCAAATTACCATAACTTCAGAAAGCACCATTACTTACCTCAGATAGTAAATTACCATAACTTCAGAGAGCACTGTTACTTACTCAGATACTAAATTATCAGAACTCTGAGAGCACTGTTACTTACCCAGATATTAAATTATTAGAACTTCAGGGAACATTGTAATTTACCAGAGGGTAAATTATCAAAACTTCTGAGAGCACTGTTACTTACTCAGTAAATTATCAGAATTTCAGGAAACTTACTTATTCAGATAGTAAATTATTAGAACTGTAAAGAGCACTGTTACTTACTCAGATAGTAAATTATAAGAATTTCAGAGCACTGTTACTTACTCAAATAGCAAATTACCATAACTTCAGAAAAGCAAACTTAACATTACTTATCTCAGATAGTAAATTACCATAACTTCAGAGAGCACTGTTACTTACCTATACTAAACTTATCAGAAATTCTGAGAGCACTGTTACTTACTCAGATATTAAATTATTAGAACTTCAGGGAACATTGTCATTTACCTGAGGTAAACATCAAACTTCTGAGGTTACCATACTTACCTAAATTATCAGAATTTCAGAGGAAACTTACTTATTCAGATAGTAAATCATTAGAACTGTAAAGAGCACTGTTACTTACTCAGATAGTAAATTATCAGAATTTCAGAGCACTGTTATCACTCAAATAGTACCATAACTTCAGAAAAGCACCATTACTTACCTGAGATAGTAAATTACCAGCAAAACTTCTGAGAGCACTGTTACTTACTCAGACTAAATTATCAGACCTTCTGAGAGCACTGTTACTTACTCAGATATTAAATTATTAGAACTTCAGGAACATTGTAATATACCAGAGGGTAAATTATCAAAACCAGAGTCTGTTAGTTACTTCAGTAAATTATCAGAATTTCAGAGGAAACTTACTTTGCCTCAGATAGTAAATTAGAACACGTAAAGAGTAATCTCGTTACTTACTCAGATAGTAAAATTATTAGAACTGTAAAGAGTAATTGTTACTTACTCAAATAGCAAATTACCAGAACTTCAGAAAGTACCATTACTTACCTGATATAAAATTATCAGAACATTAGAGGCACTCTACTTACTTCAGATAGTAAATAACAGAATTTCAGAGAACACTGTTACTTA